>NW_016107524.1:3463134-3468656 GCF_001604975.1 Cebus imitator
ATGCAAACTACTTTGGTCAAACAAATCATTTTAGCAAAACATTTTGTGAACTGTTATTATCAGCCAGGCAGTGTGCTAAGTACTTTATACAAGTTGTTTCATTGGTTCTCACAACAACACTCTGAGGTAGGTGCGATTCCTTTTTTACCAGTGAGGGAACAGAGGCCCAGAGTAGTTAAGTTTGTCCAAGGCTACACAGCTAATAAGCAGTACAGCCAGGATTTGAAGTCCGGTCCCTCATGACACAGCTCATACTCTTAATGTCTCAGTCACATATGAGAGTAGTGGAGTGGATACTCCATTCCTGTGCCCTATACTTCTGTGAGTCCCCCAAGAAGGGCACAGAGGCCTCTCTGGGCTGCAGGGCTGCTGAGAGGTGATGAAGGCCACACCTTAGCTTCCAGCCAGACCTGCACCTCCAGATCAGAGACATTTGGGCCTCAGTCTTGTTGCTGAGCCTCCAGGAAAGTGGGTCCATAATTTCAAAGCAGGTCCTGCAGACATAAAGAGTTATTCTGCAATAAAAGGATTCCACAGCCAAATGAACTTGGCAACACTAGTTCGAACAAAGCTCATTACTTCCCATAGGACTTCCCAGAACCTGCATCTGCTAATGGGCCTTGTCAATCTCCAAGAGGACACAGAATAGTGTATTTCCTTACCTCCTCCGACCACCAGAGCCCTCCAAGCCACGTCTTTTCCTTTGGAGTACTTATTTCCTTTGGTTCTGCCTTTGAGTGGTACGTCAACCCCCTTGGTAATTACAATCAGCTGTAGGTGTGCTGGGGCGGGAGGATCACTTTAAAGCCAGAACCTTAAAGGGAAACCAGGCTCCCTGGGAGGATGTCATGCTGGCAGCAGTGGCCACAGGAGCACCTGGGAGTCTCTTCATTGTACTGCTCCTCTGGTCTCAGCACCCCTTCTCCAGACTTCTGGTGTCAGACCTCAGTCAGGTCAGTCCCGATGTGTGCTCACTAACATCTTGTCATATCTCCTAAACTGGGGGCCCTTGGCCAGCCGCAGAGTGTGCAGTCATGGAGGCTCCCTCCTTGCTCTAGCCCCACTTGGGCACACCTTCCCTGCATTGTGGAAGGCCCTGCTGTGAGGAGCCACACTTCAGAGAGGCCTCACCTTTGCCATTCCTGAGGTATTTGCATATTTAAACGTAGCTGGAACCTCGGACTGAGAGCCTTTACCCTCTGCAAGCAGAGCAGCAGCAGCTGGAAGGGAGAGACGGCCCTTGCAGGTGCTCTCAAATCCCCCTTCACAGGCGACCAGTGGTTTTCAAGCTACTTACACAGCCCTTCTCAACATGACCGTACATAAGGCATGCTTGAGAACCATTAAAAACTACCTCTGACCCTCTAACCACCTGGAATTAAATTAGAACTCTGGTCCCTGGCATCAGTAGTTTGTGAAATCTCCCCAAGTGATTCTAATGTGCTGCCAGGGAGGCAAATGGCTGCTCTAAAGCCCAGCACCTCAGAGTGCAGCCTGGTCATCAGGAGCCCCCAGGTGTGGTTAGAAATGCCCCCAGGCCTACTGAATCAGAGCCTGCATTTTAATGACCCCCCATGACACGTATTCCCATTAGAGTTTAGGGCCATGTTACCATCACCTGTGTCAGCATCCAGCTGCAGTGGCAAGCTTATGGGGCCATGCCTTAACCCTTTCTTGCCCATTCCTACTGATCACCCTGGGAAGCTTGCTGGCCCTCGCTCTGTGCCTTGGTTTCCTTATCTGCTGTAAGGAACATGGCTATGCTTTGGTCAAGGATAGGCCAAGGCAGGATGTTCACATCCCACGTGACTCAGTGAGTTTAGAGTGCAGGCATGTAACTCCACTTGTTATCATAGCCATGTAGCTATAACATGGGAAAGCCATTGCTTGGCTCTATGCCACTATTGTCTATAAAAGGTATAATTGCCCTGTTGACACTGTGCAGGTACGCTGGTGCCCAGAAAAAGAGAGAGAGAAAGAGCCAGAGCTGTCTGCTTTTGCAGACAGATGGGAGAAGCCAGGACACAGCTTGGCCCCCTGGTGCCCAGAGAGAGAAAGAGTTAAGCTGCCAACCCTGAAGGCAGGGGAGAGCCAGCTGCACAGCTGTTTGTGGGAGCTGCCAGCTCAAACAGCCCAGACAGGACAGACAGTGTGAGAAAGCTGTTGATGAGAGCTGCTGCAGAATAAAATCATTCACCTACCTACAGCCCCCTGCGTGTTCTTTCTGCTCATCCAGCCACTCCGTCTGGACCTCAACATGACCTTTGGCATAGTCATGAACCTGATATCTGTAATATGTAGACGTTGGACAAAGTGAGTCCTAGCTCTGCCATCACCACCACCATCATCATCACCTCTCATTGGGGGCCTACTATGTGCAGCCAGGCTCTGAATTAGGTCTGTCCATGCTCTGCTTGACTCTCTTCTGCTGTCCAGTGGGGAAACAGGCATGCCTTGCTCAGCACTGTCCTCCTGCACAAAGCTCATGGCACCAAGGCTGAATCATGCAGCGTGAACTCTGCACCCCCAGCCTGGCCCTTCCCCGTTCGCCTCATCTTTCATTCTTCTCTTTAACATCTCATGTTTCTACTGAAGTTCTTTGTTTCCCAGCAAATACTTTGTGAAGGACAAACAAACGTAGCATGATTTTATGGTTTAAAGGGGCCACTATGTCAGCATAAGGGCTATGAGTTTCAAGTGGATGTGGGAGCATGCTCTAGGTCTCACATCCACTTGAAACCCACCTCCCTGCCGTTAGCTGCATGGAAAAGAATGGCAGGAAGAGGGGATGGCCAACAATCCCCTAATGGTGTGCTGATTATGAGCAATAAGCAACAATGTCAGGACAGAGCCACACAGAGGTCCCAATATAAAGATCTCAGTAGCCCTGATTCATATACAGTAAAGCCCCCAGCATCCTTCAACAAGTAAGATAAGCTTATAACAACCCAAACCCCAAGGTGGTTGTGCAAGGTGGTTGTAGACAGTTGCCTTTTTCTGCCCTACATCTAATCCAGCTGCCGTAGGATTGGAGATTCCTTCTCTAGAAGTCTTTACGGGCACATGAGAGGCTAAATAGGCCACCCACTTTCTCCACCTCCCTGGTAGTCAGGGTATCCAGGCCTTACTCATCAGGGATCTGGGCAGGAGGGTCATTAATTCTGGGGTAAGTGATATAAAAGAGCAGGCACAGAGGAGGCCCCTTGGGCCCACCAGGTGTCTGAGGGGGCAACGGGATGACAGTTTGTGGTGACACGTCATCTGGCATTGATAGGTATCCAGCATGAGAGGTGGCCAGGCTGACCGTGGTAAGATTTAGTGTCCAAAGCTGTGTGGTCCTCACCTCCTCATTCCTAAGGAGTGATCTGTGCTTCTGGCTGCCTTGTCTTCCCCTGGTTCCCACCTGATTTCTGAGCTTCGTGCTTCAAATTTAAGGCAATTCTGTGAGCTACCCACCCCCCCTAAATATTTACTTGGTTATTGTTTCTTCTTAAATCTGCTGAAATGAAGACTCTGACAGAAGCACACATTAACTGAGAAAGCGTATGAGAAAGCACTTTGTAAAGTACCAGGAAAATGTTGTTGTCAATATCCAATGCCTCCCTCTAGGCAGAAAATCCTCAGAGACACCTGCATTCCTCACCTGGCCCTGGTAGCTCCACACCAACCCTCCTCTGCCCTCTGGGTCAGCAGGGCCAGGCCCCATAGATCTGTCTGCCCTGCTCTATTAATAAATAGAATGTGATTGCTACTAGGGGCATGGCTTGTAGTAAGCTCTGAACACATTTTCCTATCCATCCTCAGGTCTTAGAGAGAGGGGGCAACAGGGATGAACATACTATCTCAAGAAGGGTGAGGGACTTGCCAATGTCTCATGGAGCAGAGCTGGAGCAAGGACCCAGGCTTGCAGTCCCCAGCACCAGTCCACCCTGAGGGGCCTCGACACACACCTTACACGGAGGCAAGGCTTCAGCTTGTGGCAGGTTTAATAGCAGCATAAAAATTATATGGTCTTTTGAATCACATTAGAGTTAATATGCCGCAGTGATAACTACCACATCAAAGTGAGTTTCACATTTCCACCTGCATGCTCCATCAAGCACGTACCATCTTAAAATAAACCAGCCAAGTCCCTGGAAGCTGCACCATTTAGTCCAGGGCCTGAGAGCCTGGAAATTTTATGACAGAGTGAGGGGAAGCCCAGATATACCACTTCTGGCAATCATCCTATAGAATTATTCCCACACACACATGACATGAGCATACACAGTTACTCATCGCAGCAGGGAACATAGGGAAACAGTCTATGTATCCATCAGTAGGGAGCTGGGTAATGCTCACACCACTATAGATTATCAATTGGAGTATCAGTGGATATTTCTGCAGCTTAATACAAATACAGCCGGGCTGTCTATGGCTGATACGGAAAGATTCTCGAATTTATTGTGAGGTGAAAACAGCAAGTTACAGAACTAGGTATAGTAACCACCATTTATGCAGAAAAGGGGGAAAAGAATATATGATGACAGTATATATACCTCTGGAGAATACAAAAGACTGAAAGCTGAAATACTGGCTGTTTCTAGGGAGGTAAACCAGGTGGTTGAGAGACAGGAGTGGGAGGGAGAATTTTCATAGAATATCCTTTTGTTCCTTTTGAATCTGGAACTATGAGAATGAAATGCCTGTTCAAATAAAAATAAACACATGTGATCATTTTGTGGGGTGTTTTTGGGGTTTTGCTTTGTTTTGTTTTGGGCAAATGACATTTAAAAAAAATAAAAATAAGAATGAAAAGACATGGATTTTAGATGGCCAGATTTCAGCCCTCAGCATGAGGGAAATTCAGGGAGCTGGGGACCCACTTGGATTTGCAGGCTGCTGTCTTGTCAGCAAATGGGAAGATCAAGAGCGGGGCCCTTTCCAGAGCCCGGGGAGCCCCTTGCACACCCAATTCCAGGTGGGCCAGAATCACCAGTGGGGCACTCGCTGATCGACACACTGCCCCAGAGGAAAAAGGGTTTCAACAGAGCCCTGCAGTAAGCAGACAGAGGCACAGGAGCCCCTCCTGCTAGGAGGACCATGCCGGTGACTCTCTCCTGTTTACACAGCTGCACAGGGTATGGCTGGTTCTCTATGAGCAGCAATTTAACCAGGAAGACACCGGCCAGAAAATATCACCACACATACTCTACCATGTGGGTGATGTCCTCTTTGGTTAAGGTGTTTCCCAGTCCTGAGACCCACTTTCAAAATATACATCTCTGGCTGGGCACGGTGGCACATGCCTGTAATCCCAGCACTTGGGAGGCCGAGGCTGGCAGATCACGAGTTCAGGAGATCAAGACCATCCTGACACAGTGAAACCTCATCTGTACTAAAAATGCAAAAAATTAGGCATGGTGGCACATGCCTGTAGTCCCAGCTACTCAGGAGGCTGAGGCAGGAGAATTGCTTGAACATGGGAGGCAGAGATTGCAATGAACCGAGATTGCACCACTGTACTCTAGCCTGCGCAACAG
>NW_016107524.1:3468731-3534140 GCF_001604975.1 Cebus imitator
ACACCCCTTGGGCATGAATGAAGGTGTATCCCACATACCGTGTCTCCCAGTAGTTTATTAAACCTTTTCTCCCAGACAGGAGGCGTCCAGGTAACATGATAGCCTCTTGCAGTGGGTTGAATCGTGGTCCTCCCAAAAACTATATCCAACCAGAACCTCAGAATGTGATCGTATTTAGAAGAAGGGTCTTTGCAGATGCAGTAAGGATCTCAAAATGGGAACAGCCTGGATTCGAGTGGGTTCTAAATCCAATGACAGATGGGTGCAGTGGCTCATGCCTGCAATTCCCAGAACTTTGCGAGGCCGAGGCAGGTGGATCACCTGAGGACAGCAGTTTGAGACCAGCCTGGCCAACATGGCAAAACCCCATTTCTACTAAAAATACAAAAATTAGCTGGGCATGGTGGTGTGCGCCTGTAATCCCAGCTACTTGGGAGGCTGAGGCAGGGGAATCACTTGAGCCTGGGAGGCAGAGGTTGCAGTGAGCCGAGACTGGGCCACTGCACTCCAGCCTGGGGGGTAGGGCAAGATTTTGTCTCAAAAAAAGAAAAAAGAGAGAGAGAGACAAGAAAGGAGACACAGAGAGTAAAGGTGCATGAGGCTGGAGGAGACTGAACGATGTATCTGCAGGCTGGGGAGCCCCAGGGATTGCTGGAGCCACTAGGAGCTAGGAGACAGGCATGGGAAGAACATCCCTGCAGACACCTCAGCTTTGGACCTCTGGTCTCCATGACTGAGAGAAAATGAGTTTCTGTTGTTGTGAGCCACCTAATCTATGCTATTTTGTTATGGCAGCCTTGAAACTTTTGCTGAGGCAGAAGAGGGGACTTGGGGCACTGAGGGTCACTTCAAGAACTTCACAAATTAATTAAGGGCTGCCGCTGCTACTGTGTAACCCTGGGAAGGGAGAATAGGATGGCCTGTTTGGTTGGAGAAAAACGCCCAGGGAACGCTGGGCGACCCTTGTGGTCTGGGGTGGCTCCTTTCCAGTTCTCTGGGCCAGAGCCTTCCCAGCAGTTGCCCAGGGAATGTTTTTCTCCACTGGGGAAGGTGTGCATTTTTCTGCACCGAGAAAGGTGTGCAGCCCTGTCGCTAGGAAACGGGGAGCCGGGCCTGTGGGCTCCCAGCCTAGAGCAAGGCAGATGGTGACAAGATTAAATAGTGCCTTTCATTTCAACATAGGAAATGTTTTCAATTCTCCTCTCTTCATGTCTCTAAAAAAAGGCAAGTGGCGGAAACGTCCCACTGGAAATTTATTAACAAAAGCCCAGGCAGCCCAAAGAAGCCAACTTTTTTCTATTCACATATCTCTCCAACCAGACTACAGGCACTTTGAGTGGAGGGCCCCACCCCATCACCATTACCCTTCAGGCACCCCAGGGAGCCTCAGCCAATCCTCACAGCTATTCACAGAGGTAGGACTTATTGCTATCCCATTTCATAGATGAGAAGACCAAGGTCTATGGAACAAAGTAACTGGTTGGCAAGTAGGGAAGTTGGGATTTCAACCCATGCACAACAGTGCTATCCTTTGCTATACATGCCCTCATGATAATGTTTGTGAAAGTATTGGAAATGATAAGGACAGTAAAAACCCAGAATCTCATCACAGTTAACAGGTCTCAGTCCGTTCAGGCTGCTGTAACAGAATACCACAGTCTGGGTAGCTTAGAGACAATAAAATTGATTTCTCACAGTTCTAGGGGCTGCAAAGTCTAAGATCGAGGCACCAGCAGATTCAATGCCTGGTGAGGGCCCGTAGCCTGGTTCACAGATGGCTGTCTGTTCACTGTGTCCTCACATGGGGGAGGGAGGTGAGGGAGATCTCCTGGGTCTCTTTTATAGGGCCACAAATCTCATTCATGAGGGTTCTGCCCTCATGACTTAGTCACCTCCCAAAGTCCTCACCTCAACAGCATCACCTTGGGGATTAGGTTTCAACATATGAATTTGTGGCAGACACAAACATTCAGTCTATAGCATAACTACACAGGACAGTGCAGAATGAGCACAGCAAAGAGGAGCTTTGTTTTCACTGCAGATTAACTTCTGGCAAGGAACTGAGCAGGCAAGGAGAGATTAGACAGATGTGAAGATTAAGGCACTGTAGGTCAGAGCCTACCAGTTGGGTCAGTGTCCCCTGACTAGGCCATTTCTGGTATAACTTCAGGTCCCACACGACCCAGTCTCCCAAGCTGCACAGCCAGTAGTAGTAACTGGCCAGAGCCAGCAGGGCAAACACCCTCCCTGGCACAGTCTTCTGACTATTGTGTGCTTGTAGTGGCATAGGGTGAAAAAGAAAATTTCAGGTCCCTAAGATACCTGGAGTCAAAGGCCCAGATTGAAGCTGGGTAACTGGGAGAAAGGTGGCCACAGACTAAGAAAGCAGGGAAGACCTGTGTTGGGTTTGAGATCCATCAGGTTGGAAGGTTAGAGGGAGGAGGAGCTGGGCAGACATGTCCACAGATATGCCCTATTCTTCCCCAAGCCCTACCTCCCTCAGTCCTAAAATAAATACTACTTACAAGTGAATCATTCAAATAACAATGATCCCTTTGGCGTTTAAAACTTTTCTCCTATCCAAGTGGTTTCATAGCCATTGTCTCATGTGAGGCTCAGCTCAGTCCCAGGAAGTGAACACGGCAAGTGCTACTCCTCCATTTTGATCATGGAGAAAGTGAGTTTCAATCCATCTTCTAATCCCAGTCTCCAGGTTCCAGTTTTTTGGGGTAGCGTCAACTCTTCCTTCATGGTAACACTTACAAGTCTACCTCCTTTTCCATTTTTTTTTTTTTTTCTCTTTTTGAGACAGAGTCTCATTTTGTCACCCAGGCTGGAGTGCGTGGCATGATCTCGGCTGACGGTAACCTCTACCTCCCAGGTTCAAGCCATTCTCATGCCGCAGGATCCCCAGTAGCTGTAACTACAGGCACCCACCACCACGCCCAGCTAATTTTTATAGTTTTAGTAGAAACGGGGTTTCAACATGTTGGCCAAGCTGGTCTTGAATTCTTGGCCTCAAGTGACCAGCTTGCCTCAGCCTTCCAAAGTGCTGGGATTACAGGCATGAGCCACTGCACCGACTCCTTTTCCATTCTTAATTCCAGTGTCTTAATTCAGCTTCTCATAAGGTCAAGGCTCATGCCTCTGCCTTTAGTGTCTCCCCAAGCTGAGCTGTCTTCATGCTGTCCCTAGATTATGCTTCCAGAAGCACTGCTTTCATCATCGTGACCATTGTAGCACTCACGGTTGATCCTTAACAGCCCAACAAAACTGAATGCCACTGCCTGGCTTCCAAAGCCCTCTTAACTTTGATGTCACCCAACTCCATTGTGTGATTACCTTTACCTTACTACATGCACTTGCTGCTCCAGCAATCCACGCTCCTCTCTAATTAACAATTCACGATGCCCATTGCTGCCTCCATGCCTTTGCTCATGCTTTGCTCCCTCCCATCTACTTGGGAGGCTTAGGCAGCAGAATAGCTTGAACCCAGGAAGTGGAGTTTGCAGTGAGCCGAGATTGTGCCATTGCACTCCAGCCTGGGCAACAAGAGAAAAACTCCATCTCAAAAAGAAAAAAACAACAACAAAAAAAGAATATCCATTGTTGCTCACTGCTGTGTGGCCAGGGCCAAAACCAATGCCTAGGGCAGAGTAGGTGTTCAATTAATATGGGATGAATGAATGCATAGTGAATAAGGGGATATATATCTTCCCCGGGCTTTTGAAGGCCAGGAAGTTCAAGAGTGAGGTGCTGTCATCTGGCAAGGGCCTTCTTTCTGCACCATCCCATGGTGAAAAGCAGAAGGGCAAGAGAAGGCAAGAGAGTGAACCCCTAGACTAAAGCTCTTTTTATTTTTGTATTTTATTATTAGTATTATTATTTTGAGATGGAGTCTGACTCTGTTGCTCAGGCTGAAGTACAATGGCGCAATCCTGGCTCACTGCAACCGCTGCCTCCCAGGTTCAAGCAATTCTGCCTCAGCCTCCAAAGCAGCTGGGATTACAGGCGTCTCCCACCAGCCTGGCTAATTTTTGTATTTTTAATAGAGACAGGGTTTCACCATGTTGGCCAGGCTGGTCTCGAACTCCTGACCTCAAGTGATCTGTCTGCCTTGGCCTCCCAAAGTGCTGGGATTACAGGTGTAAGCCACCGTGCCCGGGTCAAGCCCTTTTTATAATCAACATTAATCCATTCATGAGAAATCCTCATTACCTAAATACCACCCTTCCCACCCCACTCTTAGGCCCCACCTCCCAACATTGCTCCATTGGGGATTAAGTTTCCAACTTAATGCTTTCTGGGGGACATATTCAAACCATAGCATAACCATATTCAAACCATAGCATTTCTGCAGGCCTTTGAAAAGCCAGTAGGTCCAGTGCATGGTGCCCTTAAAGAGACACAGTGCCACCTGATGCAGCTTTTCTAAAGCCATCCAGGGGGAGGCACCTGGCCATGGGAACTTCCACGTGGCCACAAAAGCCCTTAGGAGACATCCTGACAGGCTGCAGTGTAGCACGGTAGTGCTGGGCTTAGCATGGCAGATATCCACCTGCCACCTGGGCACTAAATATAGCCCATAACAAAACCTTCTTTGCCTGGAACCTGCAGAGTTGGCTTATTTGGCTGGAACTGCCACAGAGAGAAGCTCTGTTAAAACGAATTGAAAACTGGCTTCTCCCCATAATTCTAGGATGCCGAGATTCATAATTAGACAATGGATCTTTCCTGCCAGCAATACAACATTGCTGGCCTTAGTCACTGATGAATCCTCCAGCTTGGTTGCCTCAGATGTTGAGGAGAGGCCTGCTGTAGGTGTCCAGGGAATACTCACACTTGCCAGTGTCCCAGCAAAGTAGGACTTTCTCCCCAATGTTGTGTTCCTTAGTTATGGACTGAATGTTTATGTCCTCCCACTGGGACACATAGGTTGCAGCCCTGATCCCCAGGGTGATTGTAATTGGAGATAGGACCTCTAAGGAAGTAATTAAGGTTAAAGGAGTTTCTAAGGGTGGAGCTCACAAGGACATAGGATTCGTGTCCTTATGAGACCAGAGAGTTCACTCTGTCTCCTTACTTGCACAAGAAAGAAGCCATATGAGCACACAACAAGATGGTGGCTGCCTGTGAGCCAAGAGGAGAGGCCTCATAATAAATACTACCTTGCCAGCACCTTGGTCTTGGACTTCTAGCCTCCATAACTGTGAGAAATAAATTTTTGTTGGTTGAGCCACCAGACTGTGATATTTTGTTATGGCAGTCTGAGCTGACAAATATACTTAGCACCTTGCTTCTCTAGTCTTTAAATCAGCATCACTAAGTCCAACCCAGGCTTACCCAACCAGAGTCTGCATTGCAACAAGATGCCCAGATAATTCAGAAGCACTGCTTATGAAAAGGGGTTGGGCTCCTAGGAGGGTCTGACTGGGCTAGCAGTCATTTACTCTTCAGTGTGAATCAGGGAGCCTAGGTAGAGGCATTGAACGCTTCAGGCTGGGAAAAGAGAACACTATGGAACTAAAAACAGCTGGCCTTTCAGCTGTGCTAAAGAGGAGTCTTGCATGACTCAACTTATGGGTAGCCTAGGGCTCTGAACTCAGTTGGTCTAGCTGTGTATATATGGTGGTGGGGAAGTCTTTTAATGTCCTTCGGTTGATATAGGAATATAATTTGTCCCAAAAGAGGGGTAGTGATGCATCCTACATTGTTGGAGAATTGATAACAGATTTAGACTTCTCTGCTTTTTGTATCCACATGCCTTGAGTGACTGTTGGCTTCAGAGAATTTAATTCCATTTACCAAATCTAATCAATTGGTATGGCCACTTAGAATGCTGCATTGAGGAAGAGTCTAAGGCATCCTCTGGTATTAGTGAAAAATAGAACCTTGATGAATTAGCAGTGTTGGCCAAGAGCATGGGCTGAGTGTGGAGGGACTACCTGGTATTTGTTAATTCCACTCTAAGGCAAAAGCCACTTACAATTGTTACATGAAATAATGAACCAAGTAATTAGGTCTGATTCTGCCTGCTATTATCATTTATTTATTTGCCATTTTTCTCATCTATTTATATAAATAATATTCCCTGATTTTACTCATAAAGGGAAATAAGCAAAAATAATTTCGTAAAAGAAGAGTAATTAGAGGGAATTAGCCCTACCAGATAGTACCATAATTCACTGATTCTATTTCCCATTTGTTGTTCTTGTTTTTACAATTAAACATCTCTGAAATTGAGGTGTGTCTTACATCCCTGTCATCCAAGTGGTAGTCATGATGCAGTTTTTCTCACCAGTCCATATACACAGCACTAGCCAAGAATGTTAGAAGCTTGGAAGAAACCTTGGAGACACCCCATCGTCTCAGCCCAAAATCTCCTTAAGGTGATAAGCAACTTCAGCAAAGTCTCAGGATACAAAATCAATGTGCAAAAATCACAAGCATTCCTATACACCAATAATAGACAAACAGAGCCAAATCATGGGCAAACTCCCACTCACAATTGCTACAAAGAGAATAAAATACCTAGGAATACAACTAGCAACGGATGTGAAGGGACCTCTTCAAGGAGAACTACAAACCACTGCTCAAGGAAATAAGAGAGGACACAGATGGAAAAACATTCCATACTCGAGGTTAGGAAGAATTGATATCATGAAAGTGGCCATACTGCCCAAAGTAATTTTATAGATTCAATGCTATCCCCATCAAGCTACCAATGACTTTCTTCACAGAATTGGAAAAAAACCACCTAAAACTTATATGGAACCAAAAAAAAGCCTGCATAGCCAAGACAATCCTAAGGAAAAAAAAGCTGGAGGCAACACACTACCTGACTTCAACCTATACCACAAGGCTAATCAAAACAGCATGGTACTGGTACCAAAACAGAGATATAGACCAACAGAATGGAACAGACACCTCAGAAAGAATGCCACACAACTACAACCATCCAATCTTTGACAAACCTGACAAAAACAAGCAATGGGGGCATGGTGGCACGTGCCTGTAATCCCAGCTACTCAGGAGGCTGAGGCAGGAGAATTGCCTGAACCCAGGAGGCAGAGGTTGCAGTGAGCCGAGATCGCGCCATTGCACTCCAGCCTGGGTAACAAGAGTGAAACTCCGTCTCAAAAAAAAAAAAAAAAAAAAAAGGATTCCCTATTTAATAAATGGTGTTGGCAAAACTGGCTAGCCATATGCAGAAAGCTGAAACTAGATCCCTTCCTTACACCTTATACAAAAATTAATTCTAGATGGATTAAAGATTTAAACATGAGACCTAACACCATAAAAACTCTAAAAGAAAACCTAGGCAATAGCATTCAGGACATAGGCATGGGCAAGGACTTCATGACTAAAACACCAAAAGCAATGGCAACAAAAGCCAAAATAGACAAATTAAACTTAAGAGCTTCTACACAGCAAAAGAAACTATCATTAGAGTGAATTGGAAACCAACAGAATGGGAAAAATTTTTTGCCATCTACCCATCTGACAAAGGGCTAATATCCAGAATCTACAGAGAACTTAAAGAAAATTTACAAGAAAAAAACAATCCCATCAAAAAGTGGGCAAAAGATATGAACAGACACTTTTCAAAAGAAGATATTTATGCAGCCAACAAACATACGAAAAAAAGCTCATCATCACTGGTCATTAGAGAAATGCAAATCAAAACCACATTGAGATGCCACCTCATGCCAGTTAGAATGGCAATTCTTAAAAAATCAGGAGACGATGTGGAGAAATAGGAACGCTTTTACACTGTTGGTGGGAGTATAGATTAATTCAGCCATTGTGGAAGATGGTGTGGCAATTCCTCAAGGATCTAGAACTAGAAATACAATTTGACCCAACAATCCCATTACTAGGTATATACCCAAAGGATTATAAATCATTCTGTTATAAAGACACATGCACATGTATGTTCATTGTGGCACTTTTCACAATAGAAAACACTTGGAACTAACCCAAATGCCCATTAATGATAGACTGGATAAAGAAAATGTGGCACATATTCACCATGGAATACTATGCAGCCATAAAAAGGATGAGTTCATGTCTTTTGCAGGGACATGGATGAAGCTGGAAACCATCATTCTCAGCAAACTGACACAAGAACAGAAAACCAATCACCATATGTTCTCACTCATAAGTGGGTATTGAACAATGAGAACACATGGACACAGGGAGGGGAATATCACACATGGGGGCCTGGGGGTTGGGGGGCTAGGAGAGGAATAGCAGGGGATGGGGGGATTGGGGAGGGACAGCATTAGGAGAAATACCTAATGCAGATGATGGGGCAATGGATGCAGCAAACCACCATGGCACATGTATACCTATGTAACAAACCTGCACATGTACCCCAGAACTTAAAGTATAATAAATAAATTAAAAAAGAAAAAAAGAAACCCTGGAGACAATAGTAAGGCATTCTTTTAAAAAAATGCTGTGTCATCAAACTAGCACTTTTGAAGGCACGGAGAACAATGTTGTTTGGAAAAACAAGAACATCCATGGTTAGAATCAAAATAAGATTCAGAACATATATCTCTGAATATGAAGAAATTTTAGGACTGTTGTAGCCAATTCATTTTGCTTATATTTTTAGGTTTTTGTTTTTTTGTTTTTAGCAGAAGAATTTTGGGCTGTTGCTCAGGATGGAGTGCAGTGGTGCAATCTCGGCTCCCTGCAACCGCCGCCTCCCAGACTCAAGCGATCCTCGTGCCTCAGCCTCCTTGGGCCTCAACCTCAGCTGGGATTGCAGGCGTGCACCACCAGGCTGGGCTAATTTTTGTATTTTCAGTAGATTATAGCTGGGATTACAGGTGTGAGTCACCGTGCCTAGCTTCATTTTGCTTACATGTTTAAATGTATGTCCAAGTGTCATATACGATCAACTTCTATGTCTACACAAGTCTAAAGTTTATGTAAGTCTTATAGAAGTTTAAGTCTATAAGTTTATATACAGTTATTCAAAGAAGGTATATTGGCAGAGACAGGAGTCCTGTTGTGTGTTCAAGGAACAGAAGGAAGACCAGAGTGCTCAGCAAGAGTGGATTCATGGAAGAGGATAAAGATCCAAGAGTTAGCTGGGGGCCATGTCAGGTAGGCTTTAGGGGCTTTTATGGGACTTTGGGAACCACTGCAGGGAGGACATGATCAGACTTACATTTTTAAAGGATTGCTCTGGCTGATGAGGGGATAATGGACCTGGGGTCAGGGGGTGAAATCAGGGATGCCATAGACAGATGGGCTAGGAAGCTATTTCCATAGCCCAGGGGAGAGACAGATGATGGGACAGGGAGCTAGTTCAACTCTGGATCTGTTTGAGAACAGAGCTGACAGCATTTGATAGGCGTGAATGTCTTAAAGAGGAGAGGAGTCGTCTGAGTGCGGTGGCTCACGCCTGTAGTCCCAGCACTTTGGGAGGCTGAGACTGGCAGATCACCAGAGGTCAAGGGTTTGAGACCAGCCTGGCCAACACGGTGAAACCCTGTCTCTATTAAAAATACAAAAATTAGCAGGGCGTGGTGGTGGGTACCTTTAATCCCAGCTACTTGGGAGGCTAAGGCAGGAAAATCGCTTGAACCTGGGAGGCAGAGGTTGCAGTGAGCTGAGACTGTGCCATTGCACTCCAGCCTGGGAAACAAGAGCAAACTCTGTTTCAAAAAATAAAAAATAAAAAAGAGAGGAGTCATCAAAGACGTGGAGTTTTGACTCAAGCTGTAGAGAGAATGGAGTGAGAATGGAGCTCTTATTTCCTGAGAATGTTATAAGAGCAGCAGGTTCTGGGGAGCAGCAGGAATTTGGGTTAGGAAGTGTTATTTTCAAAATGCAGATTAAGCTTCCAAGTGGAGCCCCTGAGAGAACAGTGGCTACATAAGTCTGGAATTCAGGAGAGAGTGCCAGCCTAGAGATACAAATGCCACATAGTTTCAGCACACCACTGGTATGGAAGCCCTAAAGCCAGATGAAATCAGCATGGGACAGAGAAGGAAAATGTATCGTGATAGAACAGGAGGGAATGCCATGACAAAGAGGAGGGGAAGGAAAGGCAGGAGGGGCCAGAAAAGGAGGCTGAGAAGGAGTGGCCAGAGACATAACGGAGAGAGTGAGAGACTCATGGACCAGAACAGAAATTCCAGAGATAGGTCCAAATGCAGAAGTTATAGGAATGTAATGTGCAGGAAAGGCAGCATTTCAAATCAGGAAGAAAAGAGGAATGATTCAATATATGGATTGCCCTCTGGGAAATAAATGAAGTTGGATTAGTATAAGTTTCAAATGTGTCCAGTATCTAAATGTATAAACAAAATTTTAAAGCATGTACTAGAAGAAGCCATAGAGAAATTATTTTTAATAATCCTTAGTTGGTGTACAACAACCTAGAAAGCTATAAAACAGTGGCACATGCGATTACATAACAAAGACTATCTGCATGGCAAAACTATCTTCAAAAGTCAATAGACAAGTGAGAAATTGAGAAAAATATTTACAACTAATATAGGGCTAATTACCATCACATTTAGAGGTTCAAAATCAACAATGATCATCATAATAAGAATAAAAGAACAATAAGCCAATGAAAACATGGGTAAATATTGTGCACCAACCACTCAAGGAAAGAGAAATGCAACCAGCTTTAAGTCTTTGAAAAGATGATCAAACTCACACACAGTAAGAGAAATGCAAACTGAAACTGCACAAGAAAGCTTTCACCAACTAATTTTTGTTTTGAAGAAGGGAAACCACTCAGGCTGCGTCCTCTCCATCTTACCCTGATGGAGGTAAACGAACGCCCATCAGTGGCAAACAGCCGTTGCAAAGCAACACCAAGACCAGCTTCGCGTTCAGGAGAGAACACACCTCTGGTGCTCTACCTGCGCAGAGAAACTTCTCTAGTTTCTTCTAGAATTTCTGTAGAAATGATCCCTGAAATGATCCCTTTGCTCTTATTGCTCGGGCTGGAGTGCAGTGGTGCAGTCTTGGCTCACTGCCACCTCTGCCTCCCGGGTTCAAGAAATTCTCCTACCTCAGCTTCCGAGTAGCTGGGGTTACAGGCAGCCGCCACCACGCCCAGCTAATTTTTGTATTTTTAGTAGAGACAGGTTTTCACCATGTTGACCAGGCTGGCCTTCAATTGAATTGCTTTTTTAGAAAACTGAAGTCTTATAAAATATTGTGTTGGGGAGAGTAAGGCTTCTTGTTCACTCCAGGTGGGGGGTTATGTAAATTGTAAAACCACTGTGGAAGGCAGTTTGGGCAACATCCATCAAATTATAAATAGGCCAGGTGAGATGCCTCAAACTGGTAATCCCAGTACTTTGTGTTTTACTTACTTTCTTTCTTTTTGAGATGGAATCTTGCTTTGTCACCCACATTGGAGTGCAGTGGCGAGATCTTGGCTCACTGCAACCTCCCCTGCCTCCCAAGTAGCTGAGATTACAGGCACATGCCACTGTGCTTGGCTTTTTTGTATTTTTAATACAAACAGGGTTTCACCTTGTTGGCCAGACTGGTCTCGAACTCCTGGCTTCAAGTGATCTGCCCACCTCAGCCTCTTAAATGCTGGGATGACAGGTGTAAACCACCTGCCTGACCTAATCCCTGCACTTTGGGAGGCCAAAGTCAGAGGATAGCTTAAGCCCAGGAGTTTGAGACCAGCCTGGGCAACATAGACAGACCCCCATCTCTACAAAAAATTTTAAAATTAGCTAAGCATGACGGTGCAAGCCTGTGGTCCCAACTATCTGGGAGCCTGAGGAGAGATGATCCCTTGAGAGTTTGAGGAAGCAGTGAGCCATGATTGTGCCACTGCTCTCCAGCCTGGGTAACAGAGACAGACCCAATCTCCAGAAACAAAACAAAATTACAAACGCACAGGCCTTTTATTGCAGCATTTCTCCTTCTAGTAATTTATCTGCCCAGGTAAGAAGTGACACATGTATGAGGTTATTTGTTTTTGGATTTTTGTTTGTTTTTGATAAATTCTATTTTGAAAAATCTGAAACTTACAGAAAAGTTGCAAGTAGGGTTCAAATAACTTTTTTTTTCCTGAATTACTTGAGAGTAAATTGCTGACTTCATACCCCTCATTGGCTGAATACTTTAGTGTGTATTTCTTCCAAATAAGAACATTCTCTTTTACAACCAAAACACAGCCATTAAAATCAGGAAACTAATAAATATGACAAAGGAGAAAACTAGAATAAAACCTATGGTGTTGGATTGGAATTGGGGGTATGGGAGTGAACTCACAATTTCCAATATGCAGTGAGATAGAAAAAATGTAGATATAAATGTGTGTGTGCACATGCGTGTTCCCCAGCTCTGTCCCCTGAAACAGAGACATCCTAATAGCAGCATCTAGGGACCAGGTCTTGGCTTTTGAATATCATTTTTCATAAAAGGAATGAGAGCTCCTTGGAAAAACAGCTGATTCCAGGGCTGAATCAAGACAAGTATAAGGTGAGCCCAGAACTTTTAAGATTATGATGGTGTTTTGAAGCTGTTACTAGTTCACTCAATTCTTCACCAGTATTAAAAACTGTTTTTTCAAGTACTTTGGGAAGCTGAGGTGGGAGGACTGCTTGAGTCCAGGAGTTTGAGACCAGCCTAGGCAACACAACAAGACTCCATCTCTTTACAAAATTTAAAATAAATAAAATAAACTTAAAAAAATAACACTGGTCCCAGATGGCCTCGGGGACAGGCAGTGTGTAGAGATAACAAATTGCTGGAAAAGTCAGATCTTCATTCAGTGTTGGCCCAAAAACTGTGAGCTGAAAAGCATGACATACCATGGAATGACGGCACATGGAATGACAGTCAGCTGCAAGAAATGGCCCAGCTGAGGATTAAGCACCAAGAACTGACTGAATTACACAGGAAACGTGGGAGAATTGCAGAATGTTTGCAGACTATCTCTGACCTGGAGACGGGGTGCCTAGATCTGCGCACTAAGCTTCAGGACCTTGAAATAGCCACCAGACCCTGAAGGATGAATATGATGACCTGCAGCTCACTTTTACTGCTTTGTAGGAAAAACTGAGGAAAACTGTGGAAGAGAGCCAGGAGCTGGTCACCAGATGGATGGCTGGGAAAGCCCAGGAAGCCAATCGCCTCAATGTAGAGAATGAAAAAGACTCCAGGAGGGGCAAGCCTGGCTGCAGAAAGAGCTTGCTGAAGCAGCAAAGGAACCTCTACCAGTTGAACAGGATGATGACATTGAGTTCATTGTGGATGAAACCTCTGATCACACGGAAGAGACCTCTCCTGTGCGAGCCATCAGCAGAGCAGCCATGAGACACTCTGTCTCTTCCTTCCCAGTCCCCTAGAACAATGTGGATATTCATCCTTGTTCTGGTAAAGAAGTGAGGGTACCAACTACTGCCTTATGTGTCTTTGATGTGCGCAATGGGGAAGTCAATGCTGTGCAGTTCAGTCCAGGTTCCCGGTTACTGGCCATCGGAGGCATGGACTGCAGGGTTAAGCTTTGGGAAGTATTTGGAGAAAAAAGTGAAGTCAAGGGTTCTCTATCTGGCAGTAATGCAGGAGTTACAAGCATCGAATTTGATAGCGCTGGATCCTATCTCTTAGCAGCTTCAAACGATTTTGCAAGCCGAATCTGGACTGTGGATGATTATCGATTACGGCACACACTCACGGGACACAGTGGGAAAGTGCTGTCTGCTAAGTTTCTACTGGACAATGCACGGGTTGTCTCGGGAAGTCAAGACCAGACTCTCAAACTCTGGGATCTACACAGCAAAGTCTGCATTAAGACAGTGTTTGCAGGATCCAGTTGCAATGCTATTGTCTGCACAGAGCAATGTGTAATGAGTGGACATTTTGACAAGAAAATTCGTTTCTGGGACATGCGATCAGAGAGTATAGTTCGAGAGATGCAGTTGTTGGGAAAGATTACTGCCCTGGACTTAAATCCAGAAAGGATTGAGCTCCTGAGCTGCTCCCGTGATGACTTGCTAAAAGTTATTGATCTGCGAACAAATGTGGTCAAGCAGACATTCAGTGCACCTGGGTTCAAGTGCGGCTCTGATTGGACCAGAGTTGTCTTCAGCCCTGACGGCAGTTACGTGGCAGCAGGCTCTGCTGAGGGCTCTCTCTATATTTGGAGTGTGCTCACAGGGAAAGTGGAAAAGGTTCTTTCAAAGCAGCACAGCTCCTCCATCAATGCAGTGGCGTGGTCGCCCTCGACTTGCACGTTGTCAGTGTGGACAAAGAATGCAAAGCTGTGCTGTGGGCACAGTATTGATGAGGCTCTCAGGGCTGGGAGGACCCCAGCACCCTCCTCAAAAGAAGCACGTGGGCTCCCGCAGCCCTGTCCTGGCATGTGAGGTGCTGGGTAGAGCATGGACCTCCCAGAGAAGCTCAAGCTATGTGGCAAGTTGCTCTGCTGTGAACGGGATTTCTGAAGATTTGACTGAGGTTTCTCTTGACCTGGAAGAATAACACTGAAAAAAACCTGATGCAATCACTTAGCAGAGGTTCAGTTTCTTGACTTGGGAAACACTACTAGCTCTGATCTTCCATACCTCACTTGGAGGCGCACAGGGCCCCACTGGGTTTCCTCACCAACGGCAGCACCAAAAACAACCCCACACCCAGGTGGTGTTCTCTGTGCTTTCTCTCACCCTTCCAAAGTCGTTCTGGCCTAACGCGTGTCCCATCACCTTGGGGCCGTTTGTCCAGTGAACTCACTTTAAGCATTGGATTAATGGAAACTGAGACTACAGCCCCCTCCGTGGTGGGCTGCATGAATATGTCTCGTTACTGCTGAAATTTCCTCAGATCTCTTAACTGTTCTTCAGAGCTTTCTGGCCCTTTTTCCCCCATAAAATTCAACATATTTAAAAATCTCCATTTGGTTAAAAAAAATTTTTTTTTTTTTGAGGTGGGAGAGGATGTGTGAAAATTTTTTCCAGGGAAACGGGTTTGCTGCAGAGGTAAGGATGTGTTCTGTATCGATCTGTGGACACCCAGAATGTGGGTGCACACAACATGGTTGGGGGTGCCAAGGGATTCGAGACCTCCAGCGTATTCGCCTGAAGCTGGTGATTGTGGCCACAGCCCCTCTGCCAAAACTGCGTGCGATGTCCTTCGTGCTTTAGAGCAAGAAGCCCAGGCCCAGAAGCACAGCAATGCCGTCTTTCCATTTCAGGGGTTGTGATGAAGGCCAGGGAAAACCATTTATCTTTACCATTTTACCTGTGTATAAAGTTTTGGTTCCTTGGATGTGTGAAACAACATTTCTATCACTTTTAAATTTGCACTTTGTTTTCTTCCATACTTGTTCTCTGGACATTTGGGGATATGAGTGCTAAAGCTGGTGAGAGAAGATAGTGGCCTTCCCACCGACGGGCCTGGCCTCCATCTGCCCTCTCTTCCCTGCCTGATCACTGCTTTCCAGTTTGCCCTTCAGAGAACTGAAGGAGAGTTGAAATTCACAGGCCAGGGCACGTCTTTTATTTATTTCATTGTGTTGCCCAACAGAACTTAATTGTAAATAATAATAAATCTGTTATATACTTTTCAAACAAACAAAAAAAATTAACACTTAACCATAAACTTAATGTTTACTATGTGTTAGGCATTTTTTGACATTATTTTGATTAATCGTTACAATGACTTTAAGAAGCAGATTATCCTACCTTATATGTCAGAAAACTGAGGCTTCCCTTCCTGCTGTGTACCCCATCCTCCAGCGCCTCTGGCAGCCTGGCCTGTACCATATAACTATACCTTGCAGCCTTGGCTGGCTGGCCGACCAAGGAATTTTTTTTTTTTTTTTGAGACAGAGTTTTGCTCTTGTTGCTCAGGTTGGAGTGCAGTGGTGCAATCTTGGCTCACTGCAACCCCTGCCTCCTAGGTTCAAGAAATTCTCCTGTCTCAGCCTCCGAGTAGCTGGGATTACAGGCAGCCGCCACCATGCCCAGCTAATTTTTGTATTTTTAGTAGAGACACGGTTTCACCATGTTGACCAAGCTGGTCTTGAACTCCTGACCTCAGGTGATCCACTCACTTCAGCCTCCCAAAGTGTTGGGATTACAGGTGTTAGCCACCACGCCCAGCCTGACCAAGGAATTTGATACTTGATCCAAGCTGGGTCAAACAGTCTTGAGACAGACGAAGATGTAAGACTTAAAACTAAAGAATGAGAGACACAAAGATAAGAAATCATTATTAAGGCGGAGACAGGTTAACAGCAGCACCCCGGAAAAAAGGCCACTGACTCCTACTGCCGAGTTGTGGTTGTCAACCCTTCCATGTGCTCTATAGTGGTTAGTTTTATGTGTTGACTTGACTGAACTATGAAATAGCTGGTAGAACATTATTTCTGGGTGTGTCTGTGAGAGTGTTTCTAGAAGAGATTAGCATTTGAATTGGTAGACTGACTAAGGAAGATGGCCCTCCCCAGTGCAGATGGGCATAGTCAAATCTGCTGAGGGACAAAATAGAATAAAATAGCAGGGGAAGGGTGTATTTTCTGGCTGTCTGAGCTGAGACATCCAGGTTTTCCTGCTCTTGGGCATCCGTGTTCCTGGTTCTGGGACTTCCTGACTTAGACCAGATCTTATATTCTACCCATCCCCTCCACCTCCCACCCCCACTCCCTAGTTCTCCAGCTTTGGGGTTTGGACAGGAAGTGTACCACTGGCTTTCCTGGGCCTCCAACTTACAGATGGCAGATCATGGGATTTCTCAGCCTTTATAATTGTGTAAGCCAATCCCTCATAGTAAATATCTCTCTCTCTCTCTCTCTCAATCTCTCTCTCTCTCTCTCTTGCTCTCTCTATACATATATATATTATTTATATATATATACATACATATGTGTGTATGTATATATATGTGTATATCCTATGAGTTCTGTTTCCGTGAAGAACCCTGACTAATACATTCTAACAAATTTCCCCTTTTTGGCTTATGCTCGCCAGAATCCATTTATATTGCTAGTAACCAAGGGAGCTTTAATGAATAAGCAAGAATCACATACGGTACAGATGGGATTTGAACTTTGGACTCCAAAGTCCTGTTCTTTTTCAGTACACTACACCATCACTCCTGAGAACCATTTATTCACACTAACAAATATACATATCCAAAATCCACAGCTCTCTATTCCAACAAAACTTTTAATGGGCTAATTCTAGCCCTAAATCAATGTGGTCATCCTGCTGGAGAGACCATACGAAGAAGCCTCTGGGAAAGTGAGCCCTGTGGTGACACAGGGAGGCCCAGCCACCCCAGTGTCCCAGGTGAGATGTTCCTGTCATGATGGCAGGTGTGTGAGTGAAGCCATCTTGAATGTTTCTGATTCAGCTGCCATCTCATTGTCAACGCTTGACAGCCAAGACTGGCAAAAGAACCATCCTGCTAAGCCCTGGGCAACTCACAGAATTACAAGAAATAAGATGGTTGTTGTTTTAAACCACTAAGTTTTGAGATGGTTTGTTTTGCAGCAAAAGATAACTAAAATTGATGGCTTCTTTGGAAAGGTAGCATGTGAGATGAGAACTAAAAGACTGAGGGGAGGGGGCGCTGGGGGATGGCAGATCAAGGCACAGGTGTGAGGAAGGAGCTCGATACATTTGAGGAGATGAAAAGGCCAGTGTGGCCCCAGTGTAGAGTGGTGGGGAGGGTGGTACCAGATGAGGGGAGAGAGATCATGCAGGACCCTGTGCATCTCAGAAGGAGCCTGGACTTTATCTAACTACAACAGACACAATTGAAGGAATTTTTGTTTTTAAATTTTTTTTGTAGAGACGATGTCTCAGTATGTTGCCCAGGCTGGTCTTGAACTCCTGGCCTCAAATGATCCTCCCATCTCAGCCTTCCAAGGTGATGGCATTACAGATGTGAGCCACCATGCCCAGCCCATTGAAGGGTTTTAAGCAGGGGAATGACATGGTCAGATGTTGAGTTTTCAGGTGTTGCTCTGGGTGTTGGGTGGGGGGATGGCAGGTAACATGGAAGCAGGAAGAGTAGGGCATTTGTAATAGTCCCCATGCGAGATGATGGGAGCTTCAATGAGGATGGTGGATATGAAGGTGGAGAGGAATAGAGGAGCTCAATGAATATTTTGGAGGTGGAATAAACAGAACTTGGTGATGGATTGGATGTGAGGTGTGAATGAGAAGGAAATGCCAGGAATGACACCCAGATTCCTGACTTGACAACTGGGTGGAGGCTGGTGCCATTTACTGAGATGCAGAAAGTGGTAGGAGGATAAGATTTGGGTTAGGGGGTCCAGATCAAGGGTTCACTTTTACACATATGAAGTTGGAGATGTCAGGGAGACAGCAAGTGGAGACGTGAGTAGGCAGCTGAATATCCAAGTTCTCATTTTAGAAAAGTGATCTGGGTAGGCATATACACTTGAGAGTCATCAGCCTAAAGATGATATTTAAAGCCATGAGAAGAAATGAGATTGCCTAGAGAGAGAGGAAAAAGAGAAAAGAGGCTCCGCTAACATTAGATAGATGCCTGGTAGAGAAGGGAATCCTAGCAAATCCTGAACATCACAGGACTTCCCTTAAGGGCCACAGGAACTAGGTTCAAGGTGCTTCTACCTAACAGCTCTTTGGATATTTGAAGAGAAGGGGTAGTGTCCACCCCCAGGTTAGGCCTTCCAAGTTCCCTCTGTCTTTCCTTGTAAGGCATAATTTAAAGTTCTTCACCATATGGGTCGTGCTCCTCTCAAAGTTCCTTTATTGAGCTGAGTGTAATGCTCCAACCTCAGGTAGAAAGAGACCAGCCAAGCCATTTATCACTATCCCTGGTTAGTGATAAATACTAAATAGGGAGCAGCATCGGGACAGGGAGGACAGATGAGCCTGCTCAGTTGTTGCTAAGAGATTTTTCACTGCTTCTCCCATCTGTAGGAAAGGGCTAAGGATTTCAGAGAAAGCCTCATAAACAATTGAATGAGCTCAGGCACTCTGTTATTGCCTGACAGCCTCAGTGGCAGAGACCTAGATTGTTTCCCAGAGGAAAAAATAAATAGTGTAAAACTTTCAAGATGCGCGTGTCAAAAGGCTGCATGCCTGCTTTACGGTGAGAGCTCAAGATGGATGGTTTGGGAACAGCCAAAACCTATAAACACAGAGCAGAAAAGTTCTCCATCTTTTGCTCATTTATTCCACAAACTTTTTCATTGCTGAGATGCCAAGGCCTAAATAAATATGCAAGCTATGCCACTGTTCTGCTCTGAGTCCCGGCTGGAACAGGAGACCTACATTCTTCATTAATGCTGTTCAGATTCACAGGATGAGTGCTCTGCTTTGGTTCCTGCACATGTTGCCCAGAAATCTAAGGAACAAAAAGCATACGTATGTGTCTCATGTGCATGTTCACACGCACACACACTCCACATACATATCCTAAAACTTCCGGATTTGGAGTTTGAAAACGTGCTCAGTGTTACTCTGGAAGGAAAGGGTTTTTCATTCCTTACCTCCTTCTTTCCTCTCTTCCTAGAGTGGATGAAGTCTTTGCCAAGGTAGAGACTTGGTCAGCATAACAATGCAGAGATTCACCCAGTGGAGGCTGTCAGTGTTATTGAGATCTAGGTAGATGCTCCCACTCTGAAGAGGGAGGAAGCACAGAGAGAGAAGGGAGCCCCATGAGATGATCTGGTAACTGTTGTGTTACTTAAAGGCTTGGCCTTCATTCTGGCCCTAGGGAGGGAGTGTGTACCATTATTCTAGAGCAGTGATTCCCAAAGTATGGTTTCCCCAGGCATCCCGGACCTCCTGAATGAGAAACTCTGGAGGTAGGGCCCAGCAATCTGTATTTTAAGAAGTCCTGGAGGTGATTCTGATGCAGGCTCATGCTAGAGTCTCACAGTATGACTTTCTTTCTAGCAATAAACTCTATCTTTATGCTCTTTCAGGTATTGTGTGCATACAATTTTACATTTGGGAGATAAAAAGAAAACTTTGCTTTTGTAACACAAACCGCAGGATATTTGGGGCGGATATGAAGAGGGGAGAAATTGGCATTTTAAAATCTGAGACAGCTTTTGTGTTCACCAAAGTGGGGCAAGGGTTAAAAAAGATTGCAAAACACTGGTTTAGAGAAAAGAAAGGTCACTCTGAGGCAGGGGACTCAGGCCCTGGGGCTTCATGCAGCAGGATGATGGGGTTCAGAACAGACTATCCCAAATATGGCACTTTGGCATTGGCGGAAGCAGCAGAAACAACAAGGCCTCTCTGACCATTTTCTTCTCTTTTGAAGCAGCTCATAAAAGAATTCCCTGATCTTGCTCTGAAGTAGGTCATAAGACCCTTACATGAGGTGCCCACCCTATACCCACAAGAAAAGAATGTTCTTATCTCCGAGGACACAGGGACACAGAGAAGATTCTGAACAGGCCTTGCTAAGTTCCCCCAGTTTATTACCATCGGAATAGTGATAAATTAGTGTATTATCCGCTTTGCCCACATCTGCACGACTCTCCACTCTTTATCAAACCTAAGCATAAAAACACACGGGTTTTTCTGTTTCTTTGGGTCTTCATTTCTGAAGGCCCCTGTGTCATGTCCAATCTAGATATTAAATAAATGTGTATGCTTTTTTCTTGTTAATCTGTCTTTTACTATGGGTGCTTCAGCCATAAACCTAGCGAGGAGTGAGGAAGAGAAATTTTTCCTCCCCAGTGAGGGCCTGTGAGAGAAGGCCAGGAGCTCACCACGGCCCACGAAGCCAGGCTTGGAATGGGCTTTTCTGAAGGTCTATTGGTTTCCCAGCAGACCTCCTGAGAGAGTAGTGTGTGTGCATGTGGATGTGTGTATGCACCTGTGTGTGCAGGTGGTGGGGGTGGGCAAGAAGAGAACAGGAGGGCATGGGGAACATTTCTGTCACACCACCATTACCACCATTTCCCAGTATGTGGCTCTCAGCCCTGGGGAGAGCTGCTCTGCAATAAACCAGAGACCTTAGAATACAAAGGGGGTCGATTGCTAGTTTCCAGGGACTCTCAAGGTTCATCCTGTGTGGCCTCCTCATTTGCAGTGACTCTCAAATTCAGTAGACCCTCCCTGCCCAGAGATTCTGATTCCATTGGCTTGCTGTGGGGCCCAGAAATCTGTTTTTTTTTTTTTTTTTTTTTTTTTTTTTTTAAAAAAAAGAGTCTCTGTTCCCCAGGCTGGAGTGCAATGGCATGATCTCGGCTTACTGCAACCTCCACCTTCTGGGTTAAGCAATTCTCCTGTTTCAGCCTCCTGAGTAGCTGGGACTACAGGCTCACACCACCACACCCAACTAATTTTTGCATTTTTAGTAAAGACAGAATTTCACTATATTGGTCAGGCTGGTCTCAAACTCCTGACCTCAGGTGATCCACCTGCCTCGGACTCCCAAAGTGCTGGGATTACAGGTATAAGCTACTGTGTCCAGTCAAAACCTACATTTTTAAACATGCCTCTTCCCTCCAAGTAATTCTAATGCAGGAGCTTCATGGACTACAACAAGGATATCAAAAAGTTTTATTTTTGGTGATGGCGATGCTTGGGAGGAGGAGGGGTGACACTGAGGATCAGGGAAGGGAATGTTCTTGGTCATTGGAGCCTCCGAAGGGCCGCTTCCTCCTGAGTCAACCAGTTACTAAGCAGCAGCAGAGAGGCAGAAGGGCAGCCTACTTGAGAAGTGTCCACTGGACAGGGAGAAACATCAGTTTGGTAGTAAATATCAGGTTGTTAGTTGATCCTGGGGACGCTTGCAGGTCACCTGGTCAGCTTGGTTGTCAGAGGCATGCTACCTGTTCTTTCTGGAAGGGAGTCCCTACAAGGCCACACAGCTACTTCTGCAGGTTGAGAAAGAACCTTGGGAGAGTGTGTAGGGCAAATGCACCCACTGAACATCTACCATTAGGTAGGAAAGGCATTTAGACAACACAGTGAGACAGCTCAGTGTAAAGGGGACCAATGCATCCTGCTCAGAGAGCCCTGCAATGACGGAGGAGTTCTGGCCTGTGCTGGCCAGTGAGGCAGCCACCAGCCACATGTGGCTTGTGAGCACTTAAGATGCAGCTAGTGTGGATGAGGAACTGGTTTTTAAACTTTATTTAATTGTAATTAATTTAAATTGAGACTCAAATAGCTGCATGTGGCTATGACTGCAGTGTTGGATAGTCAGTCCTAGTGAGAAACTCACATTAACCAACCACATCTCAATGCTGGGGTGGAAGCAGCTCTCAGCGGGCCCTCCCTGGGTGAAATGGCGGCTCTGTCTAGTCCTAAGGAAAGTCTAGGTGCTTTGTAAGTCAGAGGCCGAGGATTTGAGGCTTCTGACTCCTTCCAACCTCTTCACTGCTCTGGGAGGATGTCTCTGAGTTATTTCCCAGTAGCACTCCTGCTCCAGGGCTATCAGCCGTGTCCAGTTCAAGGTCAAGGGCCCCATCTGTGACTTGAATACCAGCTCTGCTTTATAGCTCTGGAGGAACCACAGGGGAAAACCACGGATGAAGGGATTTAGTGTCCCTAACTTGGAGCACAGGCAAGCTTCACAATTGCCCCCTTATACTGGTCTCCCATTTCCCACTTAAAAGATAAAAAGGAAGATAAAACATAAAACAAAAGGAAGCTATTCTAAACGAGGACATTTTTAAAAAGCAAGAGCACAGATACGGTAAACATCTAGTTGTGGGAAAACATAGGAACCCTCAGCTAGCCTAACAAGGCTGCCCCAAATGGTCCAGCAAAATCCCTGGTAATAAAAATCCCTCCCACAAGCACCAAATAACCTTCAATTATTTTAGACACATTCTGTACTTCTCTGCCAAGGTTGGCAAAAGATATCCAGTCTCAGCTTCTGTCCAGGCTGCCCTGGGGAAGCCTGAAGGCCCAAGGTACTAGCCCCAAGTTCCAGCCCTCCCTGAGGCCAGGGCATCAATCAGGTATAGTAGCAGATCTAGGGTGGGGGCTGGGCTGTGAGGGTCATGACTCAGCTGAGAAAAAAGGGGGGCACTAACTCTAGCACCAGGAAGATCTGGAAGGATCGGAGGAGACCAAACAGTGATGCTAGCCTCAGGCTGGCTCCCTTGAAAGTGGGTCCCAGAGGGAGAGGAAGGCATGTGACTGTTCTCAGCCTGAGTGTTCTTCCAATCTGGCCCTCCAGGCAGGACATGGCCAGCCTGGACCAGATCGCAGAGCGTCCACAGGTGTCATGTTTGCATCTCACCCTGTAGAAAATGGAGTTTGCGAGAGTCTTGGGCAGATTTGTTTTGTCAACAGCTGGCTTTTCAGGTGTCCTGAAGAGCTGTCTATGTTATCCAGGGGCTGGGGGTCTGGATCTTCTCTGAACATTAGGAAAGAGCTTGTCTCTGGGAAGGTGATTTCCTGTATGGGCTATTGGTTACACATGACGGGGAGCAAGAGCAAACTGAGGCCTTGGGGAAAAGCAGGTTGCTGAGAAGGTAGTAACAAAACTCATTCCTCCCTTCCACTTCATACACCAGCCCTACTGTCTAAAACAGAGAATGGTCACATAGGGCAGGTCTAAAGGTCAGAATACTCTGGTTACTGTGGTCTGGAATGATAACTGAGTGGCTAACGCCCTTAAGGTGAGCAGTAGAGCTTCTGATAGTCTAAGGATAAAGAGTGGCAGAAGAGCTATGAACAGAGGTGTCTCTACCATGTAGCTTTGCAAAGTGTAGTGATAAGGGATGACAAAAATCTCGAGCCCAAGGATACAGCAAGAGGCAATCCTGACATTCAGAATTCCCAGCGCCTGCCTCCTCCTTCCCTCTCCTAGAGAGGCTGGGTGCTGCCAGGTCAGTGTCGCTGGGTGTGACTCATGTCTCAGCAGCCCTGCCTGGGACACTGACAGCCACCCCCGCCCTTGCAGGCCTGCTTGAGACATGACTGCTCACTCCTTTTATTTATTCCCTGTTCCTCAACCACCTCACGTCAGCCCACCCCATGACTAATGGGCTCCCACCACCCACACCGGGGCATGCTGAGAGGGTATCACCAGCACTGCAATTACCTGGATCATTCAGGCCCAAAGACTCTCTCCACCCCCAGCCACCAGCACCAGCTTTGTTCTGAAATCATCTGCCTCGCCCCAGCGATTCTGATGCCCTGTCTACCCATGAGGTGACTCTGTTGCCACTGTTTTCCTCTGGTTGTAAAGGCCAGTGCTGGGCTGGCCAGTGATTCCTTCACACTGGCCATGTCACCAACTTCTCATGCCTCAGAAACATGGTCATTTTAGAGCTAACAAGATCTTAGAAATGACTTAAGCCAGTGATCCACATCAGAAGCACCAAACATCTTTAAAAACCCAGACATGTCCAGGCCACATCCCCAGAGATACCCCAGAACTAGCTCTAGGTATGTATATGTATATAAAGCACCCTTGTCCTCCTGACTGGGAACCTCTGCTCTGGTCCACCCCCCTCATCTGACCCAGAGGGAGAAGTATCTTGCCCAAGACACAGGCTGATTAGTGGCAGAGCTAGGATTGGATGTGCCTGCCTCTCTTCTCTTGCACACAGAAGAACTTACCTCACTGGACAGGCATTCAAGTCTCCCTACCCCCTCAGGCTTGCCCACCATCCATGTCCCTGAGCTCTCCCATCAATCTTCTGGTTCTATCATTACTCCAGCCTGAAATTTCCTCACCACCCCTCATGTCGTTTTCCTCCTGGAAGCATCTCCATCCATTCCCCAACTCCATCCATCCCCAGTTTCCAGACTAACTCACAGTGAGCCCTTAAGCCCTTCCTCCACTAAACTTATTATTATTATTATTTTTGGAGACTGAGTCTTGCTCTGTTGCCCAGGCTGGAGTGCAGTGGCATGATCTTGGCTCACTGCAACCTCCACTTCCTGGGTTCAAGTGATTCTCCTGCCTCAGCTTCCAGACTAGCTTGGATTACAGGCATCTGTTACCATGCCTGGCTAATTTTTTGTGTTTTTAGTAGAGATGGGGTTTCACCATGTTGGCCAGGCTGGTCTCGAACTCCTGACTTCAGGTAGTCTGTCCACCTTGGCCTGCCGAAGTGCTGGGATTAAAGGCATGAGCCACTGCGCTTAGCCCACTAAACCTTTTTTGTCCATGCCTGGGGCAAGTTGCATCTGCTGGACAGTTCAGTTTGCCACAGCACTGTGACACTGACTCTAGGATTTTACAAGTTGGAAGTTGCCTTTTTCTTTAGGTAGCTCTGGAAGGGCAGGGAGCCTTCTCCATCCTCTTGCCCACAGAGGTGCTAAGTGAATGTGGGGATGTGAGTCGATGCGACATTGTGATGTCCCATACTCAGAGGAAGCATGCTCACCTTTAGATGTTTGGTTTTGGAGCTTTGCAATCTGGGCTCCCTTTACAGATTAAACACTGACATTTTCCATTTGTGTAAACATTCACAATGAGACAGGCCTCCAGGCAGGCCAGCGAGGACCAGGGACTGGCAAGTGCTAGGGTCTGGAGGAGGAGACAATTACTGCACCCCAGGCTGGCCAATACCATTCGGGAGCACTAAGAGGTAATAAACAAGGACAACTGTTATCACCCAGCAGACTAGGAAACATCTAAGTTGTGATTTTTTAAAAAATTAGGGAGTCAACTCAGAGCAGCCTCCTTCCTACTGCTGCTTTCATCTGCAAGAACACAGGCTGGAGACAAGTGAGGCTACCAAGCGTGGATACCTGGGAGGGTGGATACTGGCTTGCGGGCTCCTGCCAACTCCTGTACACTTGAAAGGACATTACCAGTCCAGTGTGCTGCCCAGCTGGGAGGGCAGGCCTAGCCATCTGCCTGCCCTCGAGGAGTGCAGGCATTTATGTCTCTGTTTGTGGCAAAGGAGGGTTCAGCCCAGAAACCAGTCCTGACAAGGACACTGTCCTCAGAAGTGCTTGTCCAGGAGAGTAGGTAAAGAGGTGGCTGAGCTCTGTGGCAGCTGCCAGCAACTCAGGGGTGAGGGGTGGGCAGCTCCCTGCAGGGACCTGCAATCCAAAGCAAAGCAGCCATGACTGACAGTTCAGGGCAGCACCAGGTAAACGTGGGTGGGGAACAGCTGCATGCTCAGGACCGTCTCTCTCTTCTGGTCTTTGTGTCACTGTGGTCACCAGGACTTTGCTCTTCTTAAAACTTGCTCTCTGCCCACAAAGTCAGGCTCCTTTCTCCCTCCCTTGTTTCATCTCCTGGCATTCCCTTGCCTCCCCCACCCTCACGCTTACTGTCTTCTCTTCTCCAGTGAATACCCTCCAGTCCACTACACAAGCCTCTCTGGGGGTCAGTGCCTTTGCTTTTATCGTTCCTTCCTTAGTAAACAGTACTCTTTCCCTGATACCTGGTAAACTCCTAGGCATACCTCAAGACCCAGCTTAAATGCTACTTTCCTGATGAAATGCTTCCAGACTCCATGAGACAGAATGGGTTCCTCTATCTGTGCTCTTGGCCTTGCTGGTTTATGGTGCTTATTACACTGTTTGGTAACTGTTTGTTTACATGTCTCCTTTTTGCTCTCCTTTAGATAGCGAAGGTCCTTGAAGGTGGCGACTATTTCTCTAATCTACCATGGAACATAGTGTCCAGTACACAGAAGCTGTCAATAAACATGTTGAATGAATGAATGAATGAATGAATGAATGCAAATTCTTTCACCCTGCTACCTCCTGCTCCATAACTCTTAATGCTGGCCTCTTACCTGAAGACAAAATCTGTGGCAATTCATTCCACACATTGTCTGTACACATCATAATTACCTCCATGTTAGGCATTATGGAAAAATGCAAAAATGTGTCTCCACCCTGAGCTCCAAAAAGTAAGTAAGGCAAGAACCCAGATGAAACCATGAAGGAGGCAGTGGGGACCACAGGGGCATTCTAGATGAAGGGAGCCTTGCCTCCAGCAGGGAGAATCCAAGACTGTCTCCTGGGCACCAGGTCATGTTTGAGTCAGCTCTGAAGAGAGGGTCGATTTTTTTTTAAATTTTGGGACAGAGTTTCACCTTGTTTCCCAGGCTGGAGTACAGTGGCGCGATCTTGGCTCACTGCAACCTACGCCTCATGGATTCAAGCAATTATTCTTCCTCAGCCTCCAGACTAGCTGGACCTATAGGCACGTGCCACCGTACCCAGCTAATTTCTGTATTTTTAGTAGAGATGCAGTTTCACCACATTGGCCAGGATGGTCTCAATCATCTGACCTTGTGATCCACCTGCCTTGGCCTCCCGAAGTGCTGGGATTACAGGCATGAGCCACCACGCCTGGCCAAGTATGTCGTCTTCAATAGACACAGGAGTATGGGCAATAAGGGTATGGAAAAAGGGCTTTACTGGTCCCAAAGGCAAACATGTTCAGGATATGTTCAGAATGTGGTTGGAGCAAAGGCCACATGGAAGGGAGCAGCAGAAAGTGGAGGTGGACAGGGCTTGTCCAAGGACAGCCAGGGCGTGGTTCTTGTCAGCAGGTGGGTTCCAAAAGGACTCACTCAGAGCTGGGCAGCCACACTGCCTCTGAGGAGGCACTGAAAGGGAGAGGCTTGCAAATTCACTCCAGCTGTCACAGCCCACACGAGGGGTGAAGGAGGCACAGCAGTGTGGGCCAGTTATGAAAACGGAATGTTGTAGAGTTTCTTATCTCTCTACATCTCCTAAATCCCATACTTAGTAGGGACTTGGTCCAACGGTGCACCTTAATCCACCAGCCTCCAGCAAGATAACTTATAGAGCTTCTCCCACCTTCTCTCCCCTCAGTAGATTGGGGCCTATGGATGTCGCAACCATGGGACAGATAAATATTTCTTAGGCACCATCTACCTGAAAGATAGCAAGGGAAGAATGGTGAGAAATACGCACGAATAGAAGCCACAGACCTCTAGTGATTAACAACATACGGCATGAAACACCCACAGAACCAAGCCAGGCTAGGAGTGACAAGTGTTAGGTGAATACAGGGAGCAACTGTTCTACCCTTTTTAGGGTGACTATATTCATTACTGTTCAAACTTGGCAAGGTACAGTTGTTCATGCCTGTAATCCTACCAATTTGGGAGGCTAAGATGAGAGGATTACTTGAGGCCATGAGTTCAAGACGAGCCTGGGCAACATAGTGAGACTCTTGCCTCTACAAAACGAAACAAAATATTGCTCAAACTGGAAAAGTGAAAGAGGGAGCAATTAATAAATATGCTGGAACACAGGCATGAACAGGGGCTGTGCCTGCCATCCAGGATGGCAGTCATCCTATCCACAAAACTCTTATGATTCCAACATTTCCATCCCCAGACTTGTCTTGGCCCTGAGATACAGATTCAGAATCAATTGCCTGCTGGGTATTCCATTTAAATGTCTTACAGGCCACCCAGCTTCCATGCATCAAACACTGCGGTCAGTACCTCCTTCACTCCCCACTCCCTTACCACTGGCTTCTCCTCTGTATTCCCCATCTGGAAAAACAGCACTGGCCTCTAGTCACATGTTCCCAGCCAGTCCCTGGGAGTTGTCCTGAATCCTCCTCACCTCACCACACCCAGGCAGTCACTCCAAAAGCTACTCATTCTACATCCTTCTGGCCCCTCTCACCTGTTCAGGCCTCCTTGTCTTTGTCCTGGACCATAACTGGTCTTCCCTTCCAACCCACCACCCACACCTTGAAAGTGTCTCTTCATCATGGTAGGAGAGAGATCTTTAAAATGCACAAAACTGGCTGGGCACCGTGGCTCACACCTATAATCCTAGCACTTTGGGAGGCTGAGGTAGATGGATCACATGAGGTCAGGAGTTTGAGCCCAGCCTGGTCAACATGGCAAAACCCCATCTCTACTAAAAATACAAAAATTAGCTGGGCATGGTTGCATCTGCCTGTGATCTCAGCTACTCGGGAGGATAAGATATGAGAAACACTTGAACTCCCGGAGGTGGAGGTTGCAGTGAGCCAAGATCATACCTCTGCACTCCAGCCTGGGTGATAGAATGAGACTCGGTCTCAAAATAAAATAAAATGCACAAAACTGCTCATGTTACTCCTCTCAGTGGCTCCCTGTATTATTAGTCTGTTCTTCCACTGATATAGAGAAATACCTGAGACTCGGTAATTTACAAAGAAAAGAGGTTTAATTGGCTCACAGTTCCATAGGCTGTACAGGAAACACAGCAGTATCTGCTGGGATACTGGGGTGGCCTCAGGAAATATACCATCATGGCAGAAGGTCAAGGGGATGCCAGCAGTTCACATGGCCAGAACAAGAGGAAGAGAAAGCGGGGAGAGGTGCCACACACTTTTAAGCAACCAGATCTCAAGAACTGACTATGATGAGAAGAGCACCAAGATGATGGGGCTAACTCCTTAACAGAACCCTGCCCCCATGATCCTGTCACCTCCTTCAAGGCCCTACCTCCAACACCGGGGATTATAATTCAACATGAGATTTGGTGGAGACATCGATCTAAACCATATCATTCCCCTTATACTTTGTCACTTTTGGGTTACCTCTGAGATTTTTGGGAACCTCCTAGTTCCAGGCTCTCCTCCACCTCCCTCCCACACCCTGTTGGCCAGCTCTATGACCTTCTTGAAGTTCTGTGCTGCCCACCCTCTGAGCCTTTGCTTGCACTGGTCTCTGCCTGTGATGGTCGTCTGCCTCTGGTTCTCTTCCAGCCACCCACTGGACCTCAGATAGTGCCCACTATATGACCCATCTTGCCCTTTAAGGACTGGCCTTTCTGCCAGTCCAGTCATTCATTTATTCAGCCCAGTGTTAGGTGATGAGGGGTGACATACATAGAACCACATGTAGACAGCACATGTGGCAAAATGCTCCTAGTCAATCCATCTAGGTGAAAGAAATGTGGGTGTTGATTGTAATGGTACACCACTCTTGCAACTTTTCTGTGGGTTTTAAGTTTTTCAAATTAGAAAATCAAGTAAAAAATGAATAGACTTCAGTTAGCAATAGGGTAAAAGATCTGAATAGATATTTCTCAAAAGAAGACATACAAATGGCCAAAAGGTATAAGAAAAATTGCTGGACAGCACTAATCATTGGGGAAATTCAAATCAAAATCACAATGAGGTATTATCTCTCACTTGTTAAAATGGCTATTATCAAAAACAAAAGACAGCAAATGATGGTGCAAATGTGAAGAAAGGAGAACCCTCCTACCCTGTTGGTGGGAATGCAAATTAGTATAGCCATTATGGAAAAAAGTATGGAGGTTTCTCAAAAAATTAAAAATGGAACTACCATATGATCCAGCAATCCCACTACTGGGTACATATCCAACAGAAAGGAAGTCAGTGTGTCAAAGAGATATGTGTGTTCCCAAGTTCATTGCAGTGCTATGCACAGTAGCCAAGATATGGAATCAACCTAAGTGTCCATCAATGGACAAATGGATAAAGAAAATGTGATACATATACACAATGAAATACTCTTCAACCTTAAAAAAGAAAGAGATCTTGTCATTCATGTCAACAAGGATGAACCAAGAGGGCACTATGTTAAGTGAAATAGCCATGCACAGAAAGACACATATCATATGATCTCACTCATATGTGGAATCTAAAGAAGCTGATCTCATAGAAGTAGAGAGTAGAATAGTGATCATTAGAAGTTTGGGATGGGATGAGGGAGACAGGGACAGGGAAAAGTTGGTCAGTGAGTACAAAGTTAAAATTAGAGAGAAGGGACATAGCTGATATCATACTGAATGGGGAAAAACTAAAAGCCTTTCCTATAAGATCTGGACCATGACAAGGATTCCACTCTCACCACTGTTATTCAACATACTACTGGAAGTCCTAGCTAGAGCAATCAGACAAGAGAAGAAAATAAAGAGCATCCAAATTGGAAAGAAAGAAGTCAAACTATCCTTGTTTGCAGATGATAGGATCTTATATTTGGAAAACTTAAAAACTCTGTCAAAAAACTATTAGAACTTGTGAACAAATTTGGTAAAGTGGCAGGATACAAAATCAACATACAAAAATCAGTAGTATTTCTATACGTGACAGTGAACGATCTGAAAAAGAAATGAAAAAAATAATTCCATTAAAATAGCCACAAATAAAATTAAATACCTAGGAATTAACCAAAGAAGTGAAAAATCTCTGCAATGAGAACTATAAAACAGTGATGAAAGAAATTGAACACCAAAAAATGGAAAGATATTCCATGTTCATGAATTGGAAAAATAAATATTGTTAAAATGTCCATACTAACCAAAGCAATTTATAGATTCAATGCAATCCCTATCAAAATACTAATGACATTCTTCACAGAAATAGAAAAAAAATACACAGAAGACCCAGAATAGCCAAAGCTATCTTAAGCAAAGAACAAAGATAAAAAAACAAAAAACTGGAGGAATCACATTACCTGACTTTAAATTATACTACAGAGTTTTGTTAACCAAAACAGCATGGTACTGGCATAAAAACAAACACATAGATCAATGAAACAGAATAGAGAACCCAGAGACAAATCCACACACTCACAGTGAACTCATTTTCAACAAAGGTGCCAAGCACATATACCGGGGAAAAGAAAGTCTCTTCAATAAATGGTGCTGGGAAAACTGGATATCCATATGCAGAAGACGAAAACTCAACCCCTATATCTTGTCATATACAAAAATTAAATCAAAATGAATTAAAGACTTAAATCTAAGACCTCAAACTATAAAACTACTACAAGAAAACATTGAGGAAACTCTCCAGGACATTGGTCTGGGCAAAAATTTCTTGAGTAATACCCTACAAGCACAGAAAACCAAAATTAAAAATGGACAAATGGGATCACATCAAGTTAAAAAGCTGTTGCATAGTGAAGGAAACAATCAACAGAGACAACCCACAGAATGGGGAAAAACTTAAGCAAACTACTCGTCCGACAAGGGATTAATCGCCAGAATATATAAGGAACTCAAACAACTTCATAGGAAAAAAAACTGATAATGTGACTAAAAAATGGGCAAAAGATTTGAATAGACATTTCTCAAAAGAAAACATACAAATGGCAAATAGGCATATGAAAAGGTGCTCCCCATCATTGATCATCAGAGAAATGCAAATCAAAACTACAAAGAGGCTGGGTACAGTGGCTCACACCTATTATCCCAGCACTTTGGGAGGCTGAGGTGGGTGAATCATTTGAGGTCAGGAGTTCAAAACCTGTCTGGCCAACATGGTGAAACCCCAGCTCTACTAAAAATACAAAAATTAGCCCGGCATGGTGGTGGGCACCTGTAATCCCAGCTACTTGGGAGGCTGAGGCAGGAGAATCACTTGAACCCAGGAGGTGAAGGTTGCAGTGAACTGAGATTGTGCCACTGCACACCAGCCTGGGTAACAGAGCAAGACTTCATCTCAAAAAACAAAACTAAACAAAAACTACAATGAGATATCATTTCACCCCAGTTAAAATGGCTTTCATCCAAAAGGCAGGCAGTAATACATCCTGGAGAGGAAGTGAAGAAAAGGGAATCCTCATGCACTGCTGGTAGAAATGTAAATTAGTACAACCACTATGGAGAACAGTTTGGAGGTTCCTAAAAACCTAAAAATAGAGTTACCATACAACCCAGCAATCCCACTGCTGGGTATATACCCAAAGAAAAGGAAATCAGTATATCAAAGAGATATCTGCACTCCCATATTTGTTGCTGCACTGTTCACAATAGCCAAGACTTGGAAGCACCCTTAATGTCCAGCAACAGATGAATAAAGGAAATGTGCTACATGTATATAACGGAATACTATTCATCCAAAAAAAAAATTATTCCTGCAGTTTGCAACAATATGGATGAAACTAGACATTACTATGTTAAGTGAAATAAGCCAAGTACAGGGGAAAAAAAAGCATTGTATGTTCTCTCTCATATGTGGGATCTAAAAATCAAAACAATTGACCTCATGGACTTAGAGAAGGAAAGGATGGTTAGTAGAGGCTGGAAAGCCTAGTGAAAAGGGTATAGGGAATAGACAGGGATGATTAATGGGTACAGAAAAAAATAGTTAGAATGAATAAGACCTAGTAATTGATAGCAAAACAGTGTAACTATAGTCAATAATAACTTAACTGTATATTTAGAAATAACTAAAAGAGTATAACTGATTTTATGTAACATAAAGGATAGATGCTCAAGGTGATGGATACCCCATTTTCTATGATATGATTATAATGCACTGCATGTCTATACCCCATAAATATATACACCTATTATGTACCCACAAAAATAAAAAATTTAAAAATTTTAAAAACTAATTAAATAAAAGAAGTTCCGGTGTTCTATTGCATAGTATGATGACTATGGTTAACAATAATGTATTGTGTATTTCAAAATAGCTAGAAGAAAGGATCTCAAATGTTCGTACCATGAAGAAATAATAAGGATATGAGGTGAAAGATATGCTAATTACCCCAATTTGAATTTTACACAATGTATACATGTATTAGAACATCACATTGTACCCCATAAATATGTACAATTATTACATGTCGATAAAAATAGAATAAAATTGTAAAATGTTTAGATGACTCCAGGCGCAGTGGCTCATGTCTGTAATCACAGCACTTTGGAGGCCTAGGCAGGCAGATCAGAGTTCCAGATAATGTCAAGAGTTTGAGACCAGCCAGGCCATCTCTACTAAAAATACAGAAAATTAGCCAGGCATGGTGGCAGGTAATCTCAGCTACTTGGGAGACTGAGGCAGGAGAATCGCTTGAACCCAGAAGACAGGTTGCAGTGAGCCAAGATCACACTACTGCACTCCAGCCTGGGCGACAGAGCAAGACTCTGTCTCAGAAAAAAAAAAAAAGTTTAAATAAATAGAATGTGGGTCTGCACAAAAATTCATTCAAATATTAAGTTTATTGTAACTGATTGAGAGACCAGTATTTACTGAAATTCAGGGAGAGGGTTTGCTATTACAGCTCCACACTTAACAGTACATTTGCTGTAGTATTTAAATTTATTTTTAAATTTAAACATGTCTATATTTATTTTATTTTCCTTTTCTTTTTTGAGGGGGGTTTAAGAGCGGCAGTTTAATAGGTGAAAGAAAGAAGAGAGAGCTTCCTTGTGCAGAGGGAGGGGGTCCGAGTGGGTTTCCCTTTTCTTTTTTAAAAAATTTTCCCACACTTGAAGAGTTGATATACGTGTTTAATTTGGGAGAAAAGTTAGGAGTAAAAAAACACATAAGTAGATAAAAGAAATACACAATGGATTATACCACACAGTTTTTTTTTACTCCACAGTATATAAACACCTTTTCATATTGATAAATACTTTGGCATTTTAATAGCTGCATTACATTCCACAGAAGAGACCCTGCATAATTTATGTAACTCCAAGATTTTCCCTCTAGCCACAAAAACACAAGCGCCAGTTCCCGGATTCTGGCATCTTCCATGAATCTAGCCCAAAGAGAAACGTCAAAGCCAATGCTGGCTTTTTGTTAAGAAAGGTGACATGTTTTTTGGGCTTCAAAGGAAAAAAAAATGAAAATTGACAGGTTAGAATTAATTGGGAAAAGCACCTCATCTCAAATGTCACGAGCATTTCAGTAGATGGAGCCCAATCTGCTCGGCAGTGCTGCTGTAGGAGGCCAACGGAGTTTCAGGCCACAACTGGGCCACTGGCAAGATAGAGGGGAGCTAAAAATAGAACCAGAACCAAGCACTGAGAGTTTCCTGAATTCATAGGCATAAATACTACTCCAGAAGGACTTGCCTCTCCAACAGTTTCCAACCATGGCATGTCACACTGCCTAAAATTCTCAAGGATTATGATTTTGTAAAAGGCCCCTGTCGGGAAGCAGCAGCTCTCCTGGGAGGAGGGCAGAGTGACTCTCCCATCAGGACAGAGTGGAGACGGCTGCAGCTTTGGAGTCAAATGGACTGGGGCTTGTTCCAGCTCTGCCCATCACCAGCTGTGTGACCTTGGGTCAAGTCCTCCACCTCTCTGAGCTGCTGTGTCCTCATCTGTAACAAGGAGATAACAGGCCACTTCAAAGAGTTACTGTGAGGATAAAATGGAAAGTTGCCTGGAGCAGGGTATCGGAGGTGAACAAATGGGGCGTATTACTATTACTGAGGACTTGAATTTGTTTCTCAGATTAGCCAGGTGTGGTTTTGGGAGAGCTGAGTTTTCGCAGGGTTGGTGATGTGCGTGAAAGCTGTGCAGCAGAGCCCCCAAGCATGATATATGGAAAAGGAGGACAGGTCTGCACACCCAGGACCAACAGGGGCATTTAGGGTAAGATGCAAACGTGCTAGAATGGTATCAGAATACCTCATTCATTGTCACAGCCTCAGCATCCACAGATGTCACATTCATAGAGTCAGATATTCTCTAGTCAACTCTGAAGGTTTGTGGCCTATAATAACAATCTGCTGTTTTGCTGAGACATTAATCTGAAGCGCATTAACTTTGAGTGAGAAAGTATCTTACAGATTTCCCAGGGTTGGCCCCTAACGTGGCTTTGCAGCAGACATTGAAAGGCTGCATTAGGATCCAGGTCTATTAACTACCCTGACTCCAGAGGCCTGATCTTTGCCCAAGATCCTAGAGCAGCTCCACACGCAGGTAGCTCCCTTGTTTTGATGGTGGCTAGGTTCCATCGAGGGCTTTCCAGGACTGGAGTGACTAATGAATCTCCAGGACGTGTGGGACCATCAATTGGCTGTGCACAGACAACATAAATCCTGTTTCAGTGGGTGCTATGGAGCGAAGTTGCTTTCACCTCTGTTAGTTTTCTAGGGCTGCTATAACAAAGCACCACAACTGGGTGGCTTAGAACAACAAAAATATATCATCTCCCAGTTCTGGAGGCTAGAAATCTGAAGGCATGGTGTTGATAGGGCCATGCTCCCTCTGAAACCTGTAGGGGAGTATCCTTCCTTGCCTCTCTGGCTTCTGGTGGTTGCCGGCAGCCTTTGGCATTCCTTGGCTTATAGAGAGATGTGTTGCTGCCATCTCTGCCTCTACTGTCAAATGGCTGTCTTTAGCCTGCATGACTCTGATCTCTTATTTTTGTTTTATTATTTATTTATTTATTTTGAGACAGAGTCTTGCTCTGTTGCCCAGGGTGAAGTGCAGTGGTGCAATCTCGGCTCACTGCAACCTCCCCCAAACCCCAGGTTCAAGCAATTCTCCTGTCTCAGCCTCCTGAGTAGCTGGGATTATAGGCATGCACCACCATGCCCAGCTTATTTTTGTATTTTTAGTAGAGATGAGGTTTTGTCATGTTGGCCAGGCTCGTCTCGAACTCCTGACCTCAGGCGATCTACCCACCTCTGCCTCCTAAAGTGCTGGGATTAAGGCATGAGCCATCATGCCCAGCCTGGCCTCTTCTTTTAAAAATACCAGTCACCAGGCTATGCACAGTGGCTCACATCTGTAATCCCAGCACTTTGGGAGGCCACGGTAGAGGACTGCTTGAGCCAGGAGTTTGAGACCAGCCTGGCCAGCATAGCAAGACCCCGTCTCTACAAAAAAATTTTTTTTAATTAGCCAATCATCATGGTATGTGACTATAATCCCAGTTACTCAGGAGGGGAGGATCCCTTGGGCCCAGGAGTTCAAGGCTACAGTGAGCTATGATCATACCACTACACTCCAGCCTGGGGTACAGGGTGAGACTATGCCAAAAATAAAAATAGACACCAGTCATATTAAATTTTGGACCCCTCCTACTCCAGTGTGGCCTTATCTTAACTAATTACATCCATAACAACACTATTTCCAAGTGAGGTCACATTCTGGGGTACCAGGGGTTAGGAATTCAACATACCTTTCTGGAGGGCAATATAACTGAATCTATAAGAACCTCTGAACTCACTTTGAGACAAGCATTCTCTTCAGTGCGCCTGGGCTAAGATGAAAGAAACATCAGATATTCTCTCTGCAGCCACAGGGAGAACTCCCAGGACAGACCTGGGCCCACTTCTTGTTGGTGCCCTCCAGCCTTTCTGAGGGTGCATCAGAGGTGAGGATGGAAACGGGCCCAGGGAGACCCATGCAGATGAGCACCATGTCCTCCCTACTCGGTCCATCCTCATGACACGAGTTTTTATTAACTATGTAGAGCACTCAGAGTGCTGGGATCCCAAAGTCTTGGGGTCTGCTTCCTGAATATTTATCTTCCCTATAAAACATTCAGTGCAGAAACAGAACAGAGGGAAGCCACTCATCCATGAACACTCCTCCTGGCCAGATCGCTACAGCCTAGGCAATTTGGCCAGAGGAATGGCTGGAAGGGAACACAGCCCTACCTCCTTGCCCCATTTTGGGACTTCAGCTAGCTCTGGTGGTCTGCCAGGAGGACAGGCAGGAAGGGACTTCCTGATCCAATTGCTCAGGTACGCTAGAAAGGGAAAAGTGATGACAAAGCTCTCCACGCATTTCTTAACACATTTTAAAGTCCTTAACAAAACAAACCTCAGGGCCTGAATAAATTGGCTCCCAGTTGCTGGCCAAGGAAGAAACCAGTTGGACAGTGTGGGGAGTCAGAGAGAGGACAGGCCAGGAGCAGGGTGAGTAAAGAGACTGCCCTTCACCTGGCACCAGGCAGCTTCTTTTTTTTCTCTGAGACAGAGTCTTGCTCTGTCGCTCAGGTTGGAGCACAGTGATGCAATCCCAGATTACTGCAGCCTCCACCTCCTGGGTTCAAGCAATTCTCGGGCCTCAGCCTCACAAGTAGTTGGGATTACAGGTGCTGGCTACCATGCCTGGTTATATTTTTAGTAGAGATGGGGTTTTACCCTGTTGGTCAGGCTGGTCTCAAACTCCTGACCTCAAGTGATTCGCCTGCCTTAATCTCCCAAAGTGCTGGAATTACACACTGCAGTGGCAACTTCTTAATCAGATACCTCTGCTGCCAATGGGAACAAGGAGCTCTTGGAGCCCCAGGCAAGGGAGGAGGGAGGGGCTCCTCTGCAAGAGCGCTCCCTCCTCAACCAGCTGGTGCCTCCCTTCCCTTCCCCAGAAGCAGCACTGAGACACAGGCCTGTCAGCAAATTTTCCCTGGCACAGCTTGGGACTCAGGCAATTTGGCCTGAGTTGGAGGACAGGCACTGAAGCCTAGTCCCAACTCTTCCACCCGCTCAGGAAGACAGCCAGCCTTGAAGTCACCTCCAGGGAGGCCCTTGGCTCCAAGGCTAAGCAACGTGGCCTGTTGGGAGTAGAACTGAAGGGGACTTTGGCTAACCCTCCCATCAGAGATGTTTGGGAGGCAGTGGAACACTCCCTCCTTGGAGGTGGCCTCCCACGGCTTTTCCCCATCACTCATCTCCCCAGCACAGCCTTTGCTTTCCCTCTGCCATTGGACGCCCAGTGAGATGCTGAGCAGACAGCTCAGTATTCAGTCTGTGGGCAAGGCCGCCAGTGTCAACTCGGGACTTGGGGATAAGATTTACAGGCCGAGGTAGGGCTGGCCTTAGACAGGAAATAGGGACTGGGGTGAGATGCAGTGGGCACTGGTGGCATTGGTGAGAAACTGGAGAAGGAGTCTCCACTGATGGTTTTTATTTGCAGGACAAGGTGCCTGCAAGGAGCTGAAATGGAGAGGGAAAGTAGATGTGGGGCTGGGTGGGAAGCGTGCAGGAAAGAGAATTTCCTTAGGAGGCATGCAAGGCAAAAACTGCCTCATGGTGTCGCCTGCACATTTGGGTTTAGGGTAATAAACATTAAGTGGATTGGCCCAAATACAAGATTTTCTCCAGCTATGTTTGGCCTCTCAGGCACAGAATGGAGGAGACAAAGGGCTTGTCAGAGCGGGAGGGAAGCAAACAAGTTGAGGGTGCTTGCAACAAAGTTATGACAAAGATGGACTGTGAACTCTAAGTCAGAGGGATGGTAGGGTCAGTATGATGTGACCCTGTGCCTGGGCCTTTGGCAAGACTTCTGGGACAGCCAAGGATTGTCTGCCCTATCCAGGTGCAATAAGCCAGCCCTACCCCTTGGCACTGTCAAACCCACACTGTTTGCCCCGCTCTCAAGTGGGGAGGGCACGGGCAAAATCAGGCAACCACGTGTCTTGATCAGATGGAAGATTTTTACATGCAATCTATGACTAATAATAAAAAATTGAAGCTCGGGAATCATTTTCTTTGACTGAGTCATCGAAGGTTATCTTTATCATGTTACTTTATCTCACTAATGTCCAGCTAAGCTGTCTTGAATGGGGGAGAAATGACAAGTTATGGCCAGCACAAGAGTATTGTAAAAATCTGCGATGTCACTTTTTATGAAGAGTCCCTAATGAGTGATGCCTACGTAGCTCAAGAAATTTTTGTCCACATGAATGACAATGCCGTAGGGGTCTTTGTGCCCAGTAAATGGCTTACATCTGGGGCTCCATCTAAAGAGCTTTGTGGTACACAGAGTCAGGGCTACACAATTCATATTCAGAGGTTGCCATGGAGACTCCTGGCCATCCACCATCCTCTCTTTTACTCTTCTTCCAACGTAGCAGGTGTAGCCTACCAGGCTGCCCAGGTACCAGGCTGCCCAGCTGCCAGGAGCTTCCCAGCCTCCTTGTGTGGAGCCCCATGACTACAGTGAAGTGATAGATGTGATGTGTATCACTTCCAGGCAAATGTCTTAAGGCACAGTGTGTTTCCTCTACATTCTCTTTCCAGTTCCCACAAACTGGAGCACAGAGGGTCCTGCAACCTGGCCTCAACCTGGGACAAAGCTGAAGGGATAATAAAGAACAAGATGGAAAAATCTTGGGTCCCTCAATGACCAAGGGCAGCAAAGCTACCTGCCAACCAGGAATGCTCACCTTGACTGTATCTTAGATCAGTTGACTTGGAAGACTCCCCAAGAGGTTTGTTGGGGAAAACTCTCAGGAGCAGCAACCTGTAAGTGGCAGGGCAGGAGAAACCGCAGTGAAGTTGGGCAAGAGCCCTTCACTGATCCAGTGGGGAGCTCTGGAGTTGGGATGACCCTTCCAAGGTGCCCTTGACTGAAGCAAAGGGATGAAAACTTTTTATTCCATGCCTACTGGTCATTTTTGGATGAAGGCTGCTCCCAAAAGGGGCACAGCTTGGGGGAGGCAACCCCTTTAATCCAACAGCAATTCCTGGAGAGGGACTAACCTAAGAACCCTCAACAACCAATGTGCCCAGCAGCTGGGGAAATGAATAAAGGGAGGGTCTGGGTGGCGCACTGCAGCATACACTACAGACTGTCACCTAAGAGAGAAGCTTTGATCTTCGTTAAGCTACTGATTTATTACAGAGTCTCTTTATTACAGCAGCTCCCTCCACTCCCCTCTACTAAACCTCTCTGCTGGTTACAGGTGCATATCCTTACCTCAACAGAGAGAAACTCCTTGAGATGGGCACTAACTCAAGTGGTTTGCAAAGTGTGGTCCCCAGACCAGCAGGGTTAGCATCACCTGGGAGATTGTTTAAATTGCAAATCCTACTCTTCCCTTTGGACCTACCGAGTCAGAAATTCTGGGGATGGGGTCCAGCAATGTGTGTGTCAACAAGCCCCCTGACAACACCCAAGACTGAGAACCACTGCTGTAGGTTTTCTCCTTTCTAGACTCAGAGTACCACCCACTGGGCAGAGCACATGGTGGCCTTGAGGGCGGTTTGGAACAGCCTCTCCTCGAAGCTCTGGAGCTGTGCATTAGGGTGCTCACAGCCTGATGATGTTTCATCTGCTGTTGGGATCCCATTCTTCCCTTCTGATACTATCAGCACGCTCCTCTCCTTTGCCTTGGAGGTGTGTAGGGCCATGGGGTCCTCACTGCTTTGGAGCCAGGCAGTCCTGACTTCTAGTCCCAGCTGTGTCTACTCCCAGCTGACTTGTCTGTGCCTCAGTTTCCTCATTTATTCAATGAGGATAAACCCAACTTTACATAGTTATTGTGAGACCAACATGAGAAAATATACCTTAGTGTCTAATCCTGCCTGGCACCCAGCACTCCGTAACTGTAGCTGGCTCTGTCCTTCAATATCCTTCAGGGCTCACCTGGTCATTCCAATAACAATTTTCAAGAATAGGTGTGGGACTCATTCATACTGCAAGGTAAATCACCAGAAACTCAAAGTACTGTGACCCTCCCAGGGGATTTGCATTTTAAACACAGCCTAAGGATCACATTAGAACTAATTTTTTTTTTTTTTTTTTAAGTTGGGTGGTGAGGAGAGGAGGCTCCCTTCCCAGCCCCTGAAATCACATTGCACATCAGGCTCTCTCCCAGTCTGGACTCAAGGCCTTTGACCTTGAGGAGGTCTCATTCTAAAATGCCCCTTTCAGCAGAAAGCTGAGCACACCAGTTGGGCTAATGGTGTTTACAGCTGTCTGATGAGCCCTGGGGGGCTAGGTGGCTCCCCATTTGGATAGGGGTGGAGGAGGTAACACTTCTCTATATTTGTTTCTTTCATCCAAAAGTGGAAAATAATCCCTGAGACATTTCACAGTCCAGATCTCAGGGTTCTTCAAGTCCAGCCTGACACAGACAGAGAAAAGGAAGAATTTTAAGGATACCAGGGTAACCATCCTGCCCCAAAAGATTCTCCCTAACCTGCTAGTTGAGGGCTGATGGACCTCAGCTTGGGACCAAGGCCTTCCATTCTGCATTGGGAGTGCAGACACCCACAGGAGAAGGGTCAAATAACTTCCACTGACATCAAAGATGAAGTTACTGGCTGACAGCAGGCCTCTCCTGAGAGTGAGTTCCGGTAGATGGGAGCTCTGGGCAGCTGAAGAGGGAGAGTGCCCAGCTCAAACCAACCACAAATTTGAGTTCACCTATCATATCTCGGCACCCAGCGCTATGTTGGCATTTCATCCTAACTTTCACCCTTCTACGGAGGTCTTCATTAATTCCATAAGCTAGTCCCCTGTATTCTGCATTAGTGGCCAATTACAGAAGGAATCCATCCCTGTCCCCATACCACAGACAGGCCACCCTCAATAGCACTGCTCTGAGATGCTACATGCCTGAGAAGCTTGAGGGATGCATTCAGGGGGTTAGGTTATAAAGCCTGTCCCCACCAGGGAAGCCCAGAGGTCAACTGACCATAGTCAATTCTGTCTTTAAGACCTTGCAGAGGACTCAGAACCTGCTCTCTGCAATGTTCCAAAATGAGGAACCTAAAGCCTTGTGCTGAGCCAGTGCCACTTACGATCTTCTATATAAGGACAGAAAGTTTTGTTTTGTCCAGGAGGAACCTCTCATTCTGGGTTCAAGCAACTCTCCTGCCTCAGCTTCCCAAGTAGCTGGGATTACAGGCATGTGCCACCACATCCGGCTAATTTTTATATTTTTAGTAGAAATGGGGTTTCGCCATGTTGGCCAGGCTGGTCTTGAACTCCTGGCCTCAAGCCATCCATCCACCTTGGCCCACCCAGTAATTCCAAAGTGCTGGGATTGCAGGCGTGAGCCACCACACCCAGACCAGACAGAGAGTTTTGGAACTCAACAGGCTTTTTCTCATGCCATCTCATCTGGTCCACTTCCAGCCTGTGAGGATAGGTAGGCAGGCTCAGAGAGGCTAGGGGATTTCCCCCAGTTACACAGCGAGTAAGAGGGCAGCTGGGGCTTGTCCCCAGGTCTTGCATTTCCAAATCTTGTGCATTTTCCATTGCTCAAGGAGACAGCTGTAGCAGCGAAGCCCAGAGCCCATCTGAAGGGTCCCATGGCTTCCACCAAAGAAGAAAAAAGAGAGAGAGGCTGGGCCAGGTATGACCCTGGAATTCAATGGAAAGTCTCCTGTATTTCTCGGCGCTGGCTGTCCTTCTCCTTCGGTGCTGCCCAGGCATGTGTGTTGGGGTTGTACAATGGCCTTCTCTTATGGTTTGGGACCATTCATTACTTTTCCAAGGAGACAGAGGCCAGGAATTACATGAGCAATTTCCTCAGAGAAATTTAATATGCTTCGTATATTAAAAGTTCTCCAATAGAGACTCTGAGATGGACCAGGAGAAGAGAGCCTTGATCTAGAAGAGAAACAGGCAGCATGTAGCCATGGAGGTCACAGCCACAGGCCTGGGCCCCGAGAGAGGGTGGAGCCTGACCGTCTTAGAAACTCCCACTGGGTGTTTCTATAAGATCATGTGAGTGCCATGGCTCCGTCCAATCCTCCTAGAAGGAGCTGGGAGGTGTGGCTTGCCTATTGGACAGCCAAGCACAAGTGACCCCTGAGCATTCCTTCCCCCATAAGTGTCTCTTCAGACCAGTCATATCACCATTACATTGAGGAAACTAAGGCAGTTTGGCAGTCTCATTTCCCTGCGATGTCAGAAGTGGAGGTGGCAGATTCCTTAGGAGGCCCCTTTTCAGAACAAAAGATGTCTTCTATATCTAGAAGTGACTCCCACTCCTTCCCTGCCCTCTGAGGCCTCGCTTCCTTCCTCAAAGCCACACTGTGATGGGGGAGGGGTCTATATGTCTGCAAGATTTTGGCAGCAAGAGAAAAACTTCTAGGTTTGGTATAGAGTGAAAAATTTTATAGTAGAAAACTCTATTCCATGGACTGTCTTACCTAATACATGGAACACCCTGGCTTTAACAGCTGCGGAACGTGCTCTTTAGCTGCTACACGCCCACCCTCCATCCTTCCACCCACTCACCCTTAGAAAAAAGATCTTGCCTATTGTTTTCCCCGAGAAGCTAGTTCACCATACCCAAAACACTACAGTCTTAGTATCCCAATAAAGATCTTTAAATGTATTTTGGTAGCTGTTATTTAAACAATATGTTCAGTGGATAAAGACTTCCTTATTTTGCATGCATATGGGACCATGTGTAAAAACAAAATGATTGATTTACACTCTATGTTGGATCAAAACAAGTCATGGCTAAATGATGGCATGATTTAGTGGAGAGTCACTGGTCCATCCCTTCATTGGGCAGAGACCAGAAAGATTTGAGAGATGGACACGCGGGGTCAGGCCAACTCTCAGTTACAGCAGGTCACCAAGCTGATCTCAGGTTCACATTTTCTGTCACTTAATGTTCCTCAAAGACTGAGATGTCAGGTTACCTCTTCTCTGCCTTCTGTGATCACATGAGGGAATATAATTCACCATGCCTTTTTTTTTTTAGAATTGAGCTCTCACTCTGTCACCCAGGCTGGAGTACAGTGGCCTGATCATAGCTCGCTGCAGCCTCAAACTCCTGAGATCAAGCAATTCTCTCATCTCAGCCCTCAGGCTCATATCCCTGGGCTAAGTTTTTAAAACTTTTTTGTAGAGACTGGGTCTTGTTATATTGCCCAGGCTGGTCTTGAACTCCTGGCCTCAAATGATCTCCTGCCTCTGCCTCCCAAAAAGCTGAGATTATAGGTGTGAACCACTATACCTGGTACTGACTGAACCATCAGGTTTTTTTTGTTTTTTTGTTTTGTTTTGTTTTTGATTTTTGAGGCAGAGTCTCACTCTGTCACCCACGCTGGAGTGCACTGGCACAATCTCAGCTCACTGAAACCTCCGCCTCCTGGTTTCAAGCTATTCTGTTTCAGCCTCCAGAGTAGCTGGGACTACAGGCACCTGCCACCATGCCTGGCTAATTTTTGTAATTTTAGTAGAGACAGGGTTTCACCATGTTGGCCAGGCTGGTCTCGGACTCCTGACCGCAAATGATCCGCCTTCCTCAGCCTCTCAAAGTGCTGGGATTACAGGCATAAGCTACCATGCTGGGCCTAGCATTTTGTTTTACTATCCTGTAACAGTTACTGTTGATGCTTCTTATAAGCCCTAAACCTACCCTTAAGTATTTCTGAGCATCTCTTCCTCAACTTCGATGTGCCTTTATTATGAACACCCCATACCAGTGACTATCTTAAGAAGATAGTCGGTTAGTGGGGATACTTTTCTCAGATGAAAGCACCTGGGAATTTGTATTCACCCTCCCACCCCCCACCCCAGGGTAGGTCATAGCCAATGACAGACCAGTAAAAGAGTGTGACAGATTGCCCTTTCTCAAAATGGCCACATCTTGGTCCCACATGTTCCAGAACATTGTTGCTCCCCAACCAAGAGGTGAAGTCTATTTTCCCTCCTTTTGAAATTGGGTGGGCCTTCGTGACCAATTCTATGCAGAATGTGGTGGAAGCAATGCTGTGTAGTTCATAAGTCTAGGCCATAACAGGAGACATTGCTTATACCTGCCTCTCTCAGGAAACATGCCCTTGGAACCCAGCCACTATGGTGTGAAGAAGCCTAGGACACGTGGGGAAGGCATGTATAGACTGGCTGGCCAAGAGGCCCAGCTAAGGTCCCAGCCCACAGCAAGGACCAGCTGTCAGACCTGTGAGTGATTGCACCTTCAGAGGACCCAGGCCCCAGCCTTCAAGCTGCTCCAGCTGGTATGGTGTGGGGCAGAGATGAGCTGTCCCCACCAAGTCCCACACCAAATTGAAGACCTATGAGAAAAATTAGTCTTGTAGTTGTTTTTGAGCTACTATGTTTGGGGATGGTTTATTGCTCAGCAATTGATACTTGACATAGACTTAAATACCTGGAAGTGGGGTATTACTGTTGTACTGGACCGAGCGTAGAAAGTTAGCACCAAGACAAAAGTATGCCAGATTGCAGGGTCATTTATTATGCCGGCGACCACAGAGGACTCACGTCTCTCCAACCTGTGGTGTCGAAAGGAGGGTGCCAAGACTTTATACCCGAAAAACCACCTTGGGAGTGGGGGTGAGGAGCGGGGATGGGGATGAAAAGGTTTCGGACATTCCAAGGGCCGAGAGTTCTGTGATTCACCTCCTGGGCGGAGACGAGGGTGGGGGTCTCCAGACATTCCAAGGGCCAGGGGACTTTTGTCATTCTGTTTGTTACTTCAATGGTTTACAGAAGTCAAGATAAGCATTTGTTTATACATTATCTGGGTAGTGATAGAAGTCACAGATCTTAGTTACTTATTACAAGTCACAGGAGCCAGGATGGAATTAGCCTGGGCTGCTTATTTTAGTTATTACCGGTAAGCAAAGGCTAGCAATTCTGGCACAATATCACATTACCATAATGAAACCTAAAGAATGGGGCTTGGGACTGGGTGGCAGATGGGTGGTGGATGGAGGCTGGAAGCACCTTGATAAAGGGGTTAATGAAAACCTAAAGGGCCTCAAAGGGACTGTCAGGGGAAGCCAATGGCCCTGGAGGACCACTACAATATTTCCAGACCCCTACAAAGAAGTGGGGCTTTATTTCTCCTCCCCTTGAAATTAGGCAGGCCTTAATTTTGCTAGATAAAGAGGGTAAAATTAATACTGTTACTGTTTTAAGCACTGTAGGGGAGGGTCAGGAAAGGGCCATCTCATGACACTAATCTATTAATTAATCTCAACAAGCTCTTTAAAACCACCAAATATACATGGATTATTCCTAAACTTAATTTTTAAAAACTAGTAATATTATTATTTTGATTTGCATTTTTATATCCATAATTAACTCTTTTTGTTGTTGTTGTTTTGAGACAGTCTTACTCTGTTGCCAGGCTAGAGTGCAGTGGCTCAATCTCAGCTCACTGGAGCCTCCACCTCCTGGATTCAGGCAATTCCCCTACCTCAGCCTCCTGAGTTACAGGAACATGTCACTATGCCCGGATAATTTTTGTGTTTTTAGTAGAGACAGGGGTTTCACCATGTTGGCCAGGCTGATCTTGAACTCCTGGCCTCAAGTGATCCAGCTGCTGTGGCCTTTCAAAGTGCTGGGATTACAGGCGTGAGCCACCAAGCCTGGCCTATTTCCACAATTAAGTCTAAACTTCCTCTGAGTTAAAGACCCTAACTCACAAAGAGAAAAAATATTTTTACCATTCCAAGAAATTAGGATTAACATTCCAAGCAAATTGGATGACCCTCTTGCTAGGCTGAATTGCTCACAGACCACATTTGTGGCTGGATCACGAGATCTGGAGCTATAGACACCTAGGGAGATTTTCCTCATGATAACAACAAATCACTTGAGCCCGATTATGTAGAAGCTGTGCTGAAACTTTGTGATTCCTAGTTCAAACCCTCCAAATGGGTGGTCTCACAGCCTGTGCCCTGGGTTATGTCTTCCTCACTTTCTCTATCTTCCCTAATTATCACGCCTGATTTGAATTTACAAAACCAGCCCCTCACCCACAACTCAGGTCCTTCCCCTCTATATTAGAAGTGCCCTATTGACTGCTTAATGTTATTCTGAATTCTTTTCATGCTCTTCCAATCTGGTGGGGCCACATCTCTTGAATATATTTAAATCCAATTGGATTCTGAACATCCTTCCCTGTCTGTATTACATTGAAATTACTTCAGTGACAGGCGGAAGGCACAAAGATGATCACTGTAGCATCATTTATAACAGCCTAAGCATTGGAAACAAATAAAATGACCAGTAAAGAAACTGTTAGATCTCAGTCACATTCAGGGTAAGGTGGCAAGAGGGGAAACACAAGGTGGGCTTCGTGCCAGGTACCTATCGTCCCAGCTACTCAGGAAGCTGAGGCAGGCGGAGCTTGAGCCCAGGAATTCAAGGCTGCAGTGAGCTACAATGGTGCCAGCACTCCAGCCCGGGTGACAGAGCACGACCCCCCGCCCACCCCGACTACCACCACCAAAAAAAAAGACATGAAATACATCAGCTAAGGAACAAGCAAAAGGGTGTGAGACCTCAAGCCAACGCTGCAGTTGGGATCTGTACACATACACCATCCCTTACGCTCAGTTTTGACCACAGTGAAGCAAAGCTGCCTGGAAGGAATGAACAGTCTGTGTGTTGCATGTGCACAGAGGTATGTAGGACACAGATGAGACATTTACCTCATATTCATGCCCAGATTTTGAGATGCAGAGACCCAGCAACAAAAATGGGCCTGCAAGCTATGCCTCCCGCAAAGAGAAAGGCCTGATCAACTCATTCATACAGAGGGGTGGCGTGGCTATGGAATGTCTATCTAGAAAGGATTTAGAGAGAGCAATTGGTTGGAAGGATGACAATGGCAGATTTGGGTGGAAACAGTGCTAGCATTATAAGTGCAGTGTTTTTATTTTGAAATAGAGATGGTAGCTAACCACCTCCCAGCTACCCCTTGGTACTGCCTCTACCAGACACTAAAAAAGCACAGAGGAGAGTAGTGCTTTGCTCCACCAAAAAGACTCTCTAATGGTAAAGGCAGGGACAGAAAATTGGGCTCAATGGAGGGGTGTCCCTTGAGAGCAGAAAGCAATGATCAAATCTCTTACAACAAAATATGTTATCTGGCTTAGTGAAACAGATAGGCTGGGAAGAGTGTCTGGGAATTGCTTTCCTGGTAAGAAACCCAAAAGAGAAAATTACCACTGGGCAGGCAGGGCTTTCTAGAATGCCCAAGGGCTTGTCCTCCCGTTCCACCAGCTGCTGAATCAGCAAAGGACCTTGTGTTTGTTTAATTCTGTATCTCGCCAGCTGTGTCTGTATCAACACTAGCCCCAGACTTAGAATTAATCAGCCTTCACATTTATAGGTGATGCTTTTTGCTGAGACGTTGACAGCAAAGGAGAAAACAGAAGGAAAATTCCAGATTCTGTGGAGGGATTCTTCCAGCTGGAAAACCCCAATTCAGGGTGGTCCAACCTCGGAGAGGGTACAAGCCCAAGTCCCTCAGGCATGAGGGAAGTACTCAAGTTCCAGTGCTGATATTCTGACCTGGAGAGGGTGAGCAGGGCTGGAATTCAGCTGGGGTAGTGGAGGCAGTCCGAGTCCTGCTTGCTGGGCCCTCTCTGCTGAAGGAGGCCAGATGCCCTAACAGTGCAAGCAGTTCAGCCAGCACTAGTGAAAGCCCACACATGCCCAGCTCTGTGTCAGGGGCTGTGTGTTTGGGGTGGGAGTAGGATCTGGAAAAAAAGCAAGAAGAGACAGGCCTCACAAAATAGAGGCAATTCAAGGCTACGGGTCAAATTCAAAGCACTGGGGCAGGCAGTTGGATGCATTTTCTTCACCAATAGGCATCAGAAAACCTGGCTTCCAGGCTGAGCAACATGACAGCTGAGGTCCCTATAACAAAAGATAGATCAACAAGAGAAAAGGTTCATTCCATTTTGATACAGCCACTTGACACATAATTTTACACTACAACCCAGATAAGCTATCTTAAGTGCAGCATTAAAATGAAAGGGCCCAGTGAAAGAACCTAGATACACAAGGCCACATATCATATGATTTCACTTCTTAAAGATGTCCAGGATGGGCACATCCATAAAGACAGGCAGATTCATGGTTGTAAGGGGCTGGGGGAGGAAGTAATGGGGAGGGACTGCTTAATGGGTGCAGGGCATCCTTTCGGAGTGATGAAAATGTTTTGGAATTAGATAGTGAGGATGCTTGTAAGACATTGGGAGTATACTTATTGCCACTGAATTATTCACTTAAAAAGGGTAAAATAGTAAATTTTATATGTTTTTTTTTTATAATTTTTTAAAAAGGGAAAGGCCCACTTTCCATTTCTGGTTGCCTTTTACTCCTGTGTGTCCTTGAAGAGAGCAGCCTCTCTGTGCTTCAGCTCTCTTCCCCTGCAGCACGAGGCTGTCATCCCTGACTTCCTCCAAGGCCATGGGAGGCCATGTGTGAGAGCAGGAAGGGCATGGGCATGGGCTCAAAGCCCACCCACAACACTCATTTACTGTGGGATGTGAGCGAGTTACCTAGGCTCTCTGAATCTCCGTGTTGGCATCTACATATAGAGTTTCTGAGAGTCCAGACTTGCTGTTTGAGTTAGAATAACTTTTATGAAGAACCAGCCCTTACAAATCAAGCAAAAAAAGTACAAGTGTGTGTGTATATGTTGTGTGTGTGTGGTGTCTAGCATAGATAGCCTCACTAAAAGGGAGCCAATAGAGCTAATAAATGAACTAATAACTAATAAAGAACTAATAGAACCAATAAAAGTAGAAGCAAGTTATAAAATAAAACCTCTGATTAACCCTAAGGAACAGAAGATGGTAAAGTCAGCCATAATTGTTGGTAACATTTCATAGAAAAATAGGATTTGCACTGACCTTTAAGGAGAGGTGAGATTTGGACAGGTGGGTGTGAGGAGGGGCAGGACAGGGCATCCATGAGAAAGGCTTAGAGGTAGGAGCATGCTGGGGCCGGTAAGAAAACGGGGCTGGCTGGAGAAGAGTATTTGGCACAAATAGAGAAGGACCAGGTGTTGGGCTTTCTTGAACCCGGCCAAGAGTTTGGAACTCATCCTGAAGACACAAAGGAGTCTTGTTCTGTTGCCCAGGCTGGAGTACAACGGCACGATCTCAGCTCACTGCAACCTCCACCTCCCGGATTCAAGCAATTCTCCTGCCTCAGCTTCTCCAGTGGCTGGGATTGCAGGCACCCACCACTATACCCAGCTAATTTTTTTGTATTTGTAGTAGAGATGGGGTTTCACCATGTTAGCCAGGCTGGTTTCAAACTCCTGACCTCAAGTGATCTGCCCACTTTGGTCTCCCAAAGTTCGAGGATTACAGGCATGAGCCACCGCGCCCGGCCATGGATGGTTCTTGAACAGGGAAGGAAGATGATGGATATTTTAACAGAAGAGAATGAATCTGGCCCACACTGTAGAGCAATGCTTAAAGACAAGAGTCTAGAGGAAAGGAGATGAGCCTGGCATCTATGGCTTTAATCCAGCATGAGATAATGGGGCATGGGGGAGGGGAGTAAATCTTAGAAACACCCAGTGGAAGAATTCACAGAAGTTCTTCTGAGCTTCAGACTCACCCTGCCACTACTCCTTCTTGGCTTTTGGCATCAACAACATTGGTCTAGCTATTTCTCATCTGTGGGTGTGTTCCTGGAAAAAGTTATGGTAGTAGCCAAGAAAATGATTCAGGGGACACAAGCAGAGCTGCATTGACAAGCCCATGTCAGGAAGCACAACGCCGTGTGGGAGGAAGGAGCTGGCTCTCTGCAAGATTGGCTTGATGGGGTTCAGGGCATGCTACCCCCAAATATGGTATCTTGGCATTTGCACAAGCAGCGGAAGCAGGAAGGTCACTTTCACCTTCCCCTCTTCTCCCCTGAAGCAGGCCATCTGATCTAGGAAGGATTTTTCTGACCCTCTCCTAGAGCAGGTTAGAAGATCCTCATGTGAGAGGTAAGGAACATCCTCATCTCTGAAGACAAAGGGTCACTGAGAGGATCCAAACAAATAGGACTTGTGAAGTTCCCCCAGTTTGTTGGCATTAGATAATACTTTTAATCCAATCATACTTCACTGCTATTATTCACTTCTTCATCAAACCTAGCATTAAAAATCCACAGGTTTAATTATTTCTTGGTGTCTTCATTTCCTTATCAACTGTAATAAGTTTCATGTAAAACTAACCAATTACATTTGTATGCCTTTCTCTTGTTGATCTACCTTTTGTTATAGGGACCTCAGCTGTGAACCTAGCAATGGGTGAGGAAAAGATATTCCTCTCCTATGGGGTTAACCTTGCTTCCTGGATTTGGATGCCGTAAAGCTCCAAGGCACTTGGGCTGCTCTTGCAGGTCTGTAGGATGGCAGCCAGAAAGGCTCATCATTCCCTGTGGTGGCCACAGGGTACTCCCTGGCAGGGAGAGTAGGCAGCTGCTGATGCCATATATTGGTAAGGATCTCCATGATCCCAGCAAGTGGCCCCAGGGGAAAATCCTGGATATATCAGTCAATCAGGTAACTATTGCAAACTTGAGCCCACCCAGGAGGTGGTGCTTCCACACCAGGGTATGTGGGAGCACAGATATCCTACAGAGATTCATGCTGGAAACTACAAAACATTGTTGAGAGCACTCTTCATAAAGAACTCTGAATTTGATAATAAGAAAACATGAGACCCAACTTTAAAAAATAATGAGCAGAAGATTTAGATAGACACTTCTTTAAAGAAGATAAACAGATGGCAAATAAACATATGAAAAGATGCTCAACATCACCAGTCATTGAGAAATGCACATTTAAATCATGATGCAATATCATTACATACCTATTAAATTTAATACGATTTAAAAGATGGACCATTCCAAGTGTTAGAAAAAAACTACAAGCGACTAGTACTTTTATATACTGCAGATGGGAGTATAAAATAATAAAATCGCTTTAGAAAACCATTTCATAGTTTCTTATAAAGTTAAACATACATCTGCTGTAAGATCCCACGTGGAACAACCCTAATGTCCATCAACTGGGGAATGGATAGAGAAATTGTGGTACATCCATAGAATGAACTACTAGTCAACAATAAAAAGAAATGAGCTACTAATACAAGCAGCAATATGGATGAACCTCAAAACGATTATGCCAAATTTTAAAAGCAACATTAAAAAGAGAACATACTGTTCCACTCTAGAAAATGTGACTAATCTGTAGTTTGCTCAATGGTTGACTGAGGATAGGTGGGTAGGGACAGGCAGGCAGGAGGAAGGAATTACCAAGGTCCACAAGGAAGCTTTTGGAGGAAGATGTTCACTGTCTTGATGGTGGTGATGGTTTCGTAGGTATACATACACACACACCAAAACTCACGAAATTGTATACTTTATTTGTGTGTAGTTGAGTTTTGTTTGTCAATTATATCTCAATAAACCTGTACAGAAAAAACAAACCTCCAAGTTATCTGCATCCTATTCAGGGTAAAAGCCAAAGTCCTCATAGCAGTGAAGCTACAGTGTGAATGGCTGACTCACCATTCACAGTGCTGCCTCCCCAGCTTCCAGAACAGTGCCTGGAACATAAAAAGAGCTAAAGAGGTCATTGCTAAATGATTGTCTAGCAGGCCTCCACTTAATAATAATAGTTGTTTGGTAAGTGTTGTTAAAAACAAGGAGGAAGAAGCACTGACCCCATTTATCTGGCATCTGTGTATCCTGGAAAAAATAATAATAATTTTTAAAAATAGCAAGAAAGAACTCCTCAAATAATTAAACATGGAGTTGCCGTATGACCCAGCAATCCCACTCCTGGGTATGTTCTCAAGGGAAAGGAAAAATATGCCCACACAAAAACTTGTTTATGAGAGTTATTTATTTATTTATTTATTGAGGCAGAGTTTCACTGTTGTTGCCCAGGTTGGAGTGCAATGGCATGATCTCAGCTCACTGCAAGCTCTGCCTCCTGGGTTCAAGTGATTCTCCTGCCTCAGCCTCCCAAGTAGCTGGGATTATAGGCACCCGCCACCACCCCTGGCTAACATTTTGTATTTTTAGTAGAGACAGACTCTACTGTTGGCCAGGCTGGTCTCGAACTCGTGACCTCAGGTGATCTGCCCACCTCGGCCTCCCAAAGTGCTGAGATTATAGGCATGAGCCACTGCACCCGGCTGAATCATACACTTTAAATAAGTAAAATATACGCTATGTAAGCTATACCTCAATAAATCTGTTTAGAAAGAATAAGGTGGCATATGAGGGAAGGCAGTGCCCTTGCTCAGAGTTCGAGTGCAGAATGGCAATCCCGTTCTACAGTTAGTTCACTGGTGTGGTTAGGACCTCATCGAGCACCCCCTGAGAATGAGGTGGCTCAATTTCTCCAGCAGAGAAGGGGCTAAGGGCCCCGAGAGAGCCCTGGAATGAAGAAAGGGCTTTTTATTTGGGGACGAGTAAATGAAAGCAGTTGCTTGTAGCTCTGCAGCCCACGGCTGGAGCTCCAGCTGCTGCTTTGTGCTGTATTGAGTGACATGACATCCCCCAATTGCCTCTTAATGATAATACCTTCTATTTATACCAAACACCTCTCCTCCCAGGAGAGCACTATGTTTTCCCAACATTGATTCAGTAAGCCAGCCAGACTGAATTGAATTAAAATTCACAGCAGCCACTCACACAAGCCTACCCCTTTCCCCTGCCTGCTCCCTACTTTGCACACTGCTGTGATGCTCACAGCAAAGCAAGGAAGTCAAGAACGCTAGACTTCTACACATCTGCCCCACTGAGGGAACTTGCCCCCACCCAGCTCCAGTCCTTGGGGGCAGCAGGGGTGGGGGCTAAGGGCCCTTTTATTATGGGAGAAATATAGTGCCAGAGAGAAGGGTCTTCACGTGTGATACCCTCCCCCTCTCCAGAAACGTATCCCTTTTAATCCATTAAAACCCAAAGGTGAGAACTGCTGACTAGGGGATATCAGGCACAAACGAGAACTGCATTGAGAGAGGCACTGGAGTTTTTTCTGACTGTTACTCTCTACCACACAGGCAGCTGTCTATTTTGCCTAGGCCAAAGGGCAACCCAGGCTTCTGGTCAGCACCAGCGGAGAGTTTCCATTGTGCAGACCCCTGGCTCTCTGGCAGGCTCTGCTAGCCCTTTCTCCTTAGTACAGATTTCGCTGGCCCTGGCCAGTCTATATTCCTGGCTATTCCATATCCCTGGCCTGAGGGACAGAACAGTAGGGGCCCAAGGAAGAGCCTGCCCTGGTCTGATTGGATTGATGGATTGATGCTCCAAAATGCACACAACCACACACACAGTGCCTCACCTTCTTTGTGCCTCTGTCCTGCTCTGCCATCTGGCAGAATGCCTGGGGGCCAGTGGAGTAAGCATAGTGCTGGGGGCAGGGGTCTCCTGCACACATACCCACTCCTTACATGCCACACAACATTCATGAATCAGTCAGGAGCGAGACCTTTTTGTGGCACTGTGTGCCTACCTTGTGTCACCTTCTGCAAGAAGACCATATCCCCTGCCCTGGTTGGGGAGACACAGGTGGCTTGAGAGGTGAGGGCCTAAGGGTGCCTCCCAGGGCAAGGTGAAATCACATGGCCCAAATCCTCAGGGGCTGCAGTCCCAAGAGCTTTACTCACAGACCCTGGATCTCAGGGTAGGAACTACTTAGGGGTCGTTTCATCGCCTCCTGCCCCTACCCCATCCTCGTCCATCACCTGCCTCACCTTGCCAACATCAGCAGCACTTAAAAAGCAGGAACACCACCGCCCAAGTTTTTTCCACCCAGAATAGTTCACCCCTCACTGCTCTTCATTACGCAGGCCCCCTTGGCCTTGGTTCTCTCTCCATGGTCACTCCCTGTCTTCGTCTGTTCAGGCTGCCATAACAAAATACCATAAACTGGGCAGCTTATAAACAGAAATTTACTTCTCACCATTCTGGAGGCTGGTAAGTCTAAGATCAAGGCACTAGCAGATTTGGTGTCTGGTGAGAAATCCCATTCTTATAGATGGCACCTTCTCACATGGTGGAAAAGGCAAGGCCACTCTCTGGGGCCTCTTCTATAAGGACACTAATCCCATTCAGGAGGTCTCCACCCTCATGACTTAATGACCTCCCGAAGATGCCACCTCCTAATACCATCACCCTGGGGGATTAGGATATCAACACATGAATTTTGAGGGGACACAAACATTCAAAGCATAGCACCTAATCCTGGCATTCCCATATCTGCTGATGGATGGAAAAGGCCATCCAAAGGCCTGGATCTATGGAGAGAGAGACCATCCCACAGCCTTGCTGCTACCTGAAATTCAGTCTAAACCAGCCTGCACCCTCTCAGCACTGCTCTGTGGGAGGCCGTTCAGGCAGAAGGCACAGACAGAATTACTGACAGTCACTGGCCAGGCAGGCCTCTCCCAGCAGCTGAAGAGGGCTATTTTGGGGCATGGCTCCTTAGCTTTGGTCATTCCTGGGCTGCTATGGATTGCACCATTACAATTACCAGCCCAGGAACAATTCCAAACTAGTGAGGGACATTCTGCTGGAGGCTCTGGGGACAGTAAAGGTTTCAGTCTTGGCATGTAACACATCTTGTTCAGTCAAATGGGGCAATAAAAAAGTAATTCGCATTCAGATGCTGTGGAAGAGTCTGGCAGGTCTTCAAAAAGTTAAACACAGAATTACTATGTAATCCAGAAATTCCACTCCTAGACATACACCCAAAAAAATTGAAAAAAGGTGTTCAGACAAATACTTGTACATGAATTCTCATAGTAGTGCTGTTCACAATAGCCCAGAGGTGGAAACAACATAAACGTCCATCAACAGATGAATGAATAAACAAACTGTGGTTTGTGGGTGAGGTGTAGTGGCTTATTCTTGTAATCCCAGCATTTTGGGAGGCCAAAGTAGGAAGATTGCTTGAGGCCAGGAGTTCAAGACCAGCCTGGGGAACATAGCAAGACCCTTGTCTCTACAAAGAAAAAAATCTTTTTAAGTTGGGCAGGCTATGATCACCCCACTGTACTCCAGCCTGGGTGAGAGTGAGATCCTGTCTCTAAATAAGTAAATAATGTGGTATGTCTACACAAGGGAATAACATTAAGCCATATGATATGACTTGGATCTGTGTCCTTACCAAATCACATATCAAATTGCAATCCCCAGTATTGGAGGTAGGGGCTGATGGGAGGTGATTGAGTCATGGGGGTGGATTTCTCATAAATGGTTTAGTACCATCTCCTTGGTACTGTCCTCACAGTAGTGAGTGAGTTCTCATGAGATCTGGTTGTTTAAAAGTGTAGAGCACCTCTCACCTCACTGTCTCTGGCTCCTGCTTGGCCACATGAAGTGTTGGCTCCCCCTTCACCTTCTGCCATGACTGTAAGTTTCCTGAGGCCTCCCCAGAAGCCAAGCAGAATGCCAACATCATGTTTCCTGAACAGCCTGTGGAACCATGAGCCAATTAAACCTCTTTTCTTTATAAATTACCCAGTATCAGGTATTTCTTTATAGCAACACAAGAACAGACTACAGGTATTGATCGACTTACGACCTATGAAACTTAACAACCATTTGACTTTACGACCACAATCGCTAGCCACGACTGCTCTGCGTCTGTCTGGCAGCGCAAACATTGCCCAGCTGGGCATACGACAGTGCGGACCAGCTTCCGGCAGCACTACCATCTCCGCATGCACCATTTCAACTGTTATCCCAGACTCGGTACAGCAATTTGTGTTTTGTGTCTTGGATATTTTTCATCAAATCCCTCCCAAGATGTCTTCCAAGAGGAAATTGTCTTTGTCTACGCCTCAGCCTGCCAAGAAGGAAGGAAAGGCCATCGATCTCGACATGAAAATGAAGGTAATTAAGCAGTATGAAGGAGGAAAGAAAGTGAATGTGATCGCACGTGATATGAAGTTGTCACACTCGACTGTGTTGAGGATTTTGAAAGATAAAGAAAGAATTCGTGAAGCTGTGAAAGGTTCTGCACCCATGCGATCAACAGTTATAACAAAGCAACGAAGCGGGCCCATCCATGAAATGCAGACATTGCTATATACTTGGATGGAAGATCAAATTAAAAAACAGACACCATTAAGTCTTTTTACTGTGCAGATGAAGGCGAGAAGTCTATTTCAGACTCTGAAGGAGCGTGCTGGAGAAGATTACAGTCAAGAATTTGTAGCAAGCACTGGCTGGTTCCAGAGATTCAAGAAAAGATTCCAAATGCATAGTGTTCGAGTGACCGGAGAAGCAGCGAGTGCAGATGAGGAAGGAGCACATAAGTTTGTTGATAGTCTGGATGAATTAATTACAGATGAGGTATATCTAGCAGAACAGATTTTCAATGTTGATGAAACTGGATTATTTTGGAAACGGATGCCAGCACGCACTTATATTCACAAAGAGGCCAAAAGCATGCCGGGATTTAAAGCATTTAAGGATAGGCTAACTCTGCTGCTTGGCAGGAACATCGCAGGGTTTAAGCTGAAGCCGTTCTTAATTTATCACTCAGACAACCCGCATGAGTTCAAGAATGTTAACAAGCACACACTGCCCATCTACTTTCATTCTCAACGTAAAGCATGGATGACACAAGGATTGTTTGAAGACTGGTTTATGAACTGTTTTCTTCCTCAAATTCGAGAATATTGTTTGGAGAAAGATATTCCTTTCAAGATTTCATTGCTACTCAATAATGCGCCTGGACACCCACCACATCTAGGCAATCTCCATCCAGATGTAAAATTTTTCTTCTGCCAAACATGACTCTACTCATCCAGCCTATGGACCAAGGTTCGATTGCTACATTAAAGGCCAACTATCTCCAAACCACCGTCGCTCAAGCAATATCCGCCATAGATGCTGACTCAGAACTAACACTGTGAGATTTTTGGAAACACTACAACATTTTGATGTGTATCAAGAATATCGCTACAGCCTGGGAGGCTGTGACGACAAAGTGCATGAATGGCATCTGGAAAAATTGTGTTAAGCGCTATGTTAATGATTTTGACGGATTTGACAGTGAACATGAACTTGAAACGATTCAGGAAAAAAATAGTAAAACTCGCTAAAGACCTTTCTTTGGAGTGTGAAGTGGAAGATGTTGAAGAGTTGCTACACAAAGAATCCGGATAACTTACAAATGAAGAGCTAATCGAACTGGAAGAAGAAAGAGTGGCGGAAGAAGAAAGAAGAGAAGCAGAGAAAGAAGAGGAGGAGCCAGAAAGAAAGTTTACCACTAAGGGATTATCAGACGGTTTATCTTTACTGAATAAACTTCTTATACATTTTGAAGCAATGGACACAAACATCGAACGATTTGCAAGGATTGAATGGATGGCACATGATGTGTTTCGTCCGTATCGTAAAATTTATGAAGAAAAAAAGAAACATACAATTCAGACAAAGCTCACTATGTTTATGAAAAAACCAACTCCGGTAACCCCAACTGCTGCCTCAGATGAAGACATCAACGATCCGCAGCCAAGCACCAGCGGCCAATAAAATGTTTCGTACATGTTTATATATTTTGATATGTTTTGCAATTGGAAAAATGTTTCCTATGGTATTTTTTACACCTGTATTTTGTATTTTTGTATGCACCTGTATTTTGTAATTTTGTATGTTTTGCAAATATCAAACCAGTTGTACTGGTAATGCAGTGTTTTACTTAAACCTGACGAATGTAAAAATAAGAAACAAAATGGTGTAGAGATAATACAAATGGCATAAAATGAACAAAGAAAATTATGATATATAACAATAATGAAAGAAAATTATGATAAAATATGACTTAAAGATTTTATAACATCATTTCACAGTACTGTACATATAGCCTACTCAACTTACGACCAAATCATGTTACGACTGGTCTGTCTGAACCAATCATGGTCATAAGTCGAGCACTAGCTGTAATATACCATACAAGGAAATGAAGTACTGACCCATGCTATAAGGTGGATGAACCTCTAAAACATTATACTATGGGAAAGAAGCCAGTCACAAAAGATCACATATTGTATGATTCTGTTTATGTGAAATATCCAGAATAGGTAAACTCATAGAAATAGAAAGTAGACTGGTGGTTGCCCGAGTTGAGGGGAGGCAGAATAAGGAGTAACTGCTAAATGAGCACAGGGTTTTATTCTGGGGTGATGAAAGTGTTTTGGAGCTAGAGGTGGTATTTGCACAACATTGTGAATGTACTAGATATCATAGATTTGTTCACTTTAAGATGGTTAATTTTTTTTTTCTAAAAGAAATTTGTAGGCTTCCATGTTCCCAAGATCTAAGCACTTGAAGGATCTCATCAGGACTTGATCTCTCTCCCTCCATCCCTCAATGCTGCTGCTGCTTAATAGGCTAGGCCACATGCTGGCTTCTGGACTTTCCATCAGACATTATCCCTAGAGTTAGTGATCCCCACTGAAGGAGAGCTTCACTTTTCCTGGTGGATCTATCAAAAGCCCCTAATTTGAGTCTTATTTGCCCGACCCAGTCCCTGAGGCCAGGCAGGAAAAAGGCTTCAGCTGGCCAGGGTGGGTCTTGGCCTGACTCTGTGGCAACGGTTGGGGGTGAGCATCATAGGATCTGCCTCATCCAAATGAGAGGGGCTGAGAAAGGGGAAGAGGTGTTCCCCAAAGGCAATGGAGTCTGGATGGGCAGAAACATCCAATATACACTCCAGGACTCTGGAAAGTGTAGCTTCTCTTTCTCCCTCCCTCTCTTGTGCTGAGATACTTTTGAAGGCTGCAGCACAAGGGGAGGATGAGTTCCTTGGCATAGACCTGATCTCCCCTCATCTGTCCCAATGTCCGAGTGTCTCAGCCCCACTAACTACATGTTCCTTCTCCTCATTATGGCCCCTCAGGCCAACTAGCCATTTTTGTCATGCCAGAACAAGCTGGCCCTCTGGAATTTTATCTTGATGATGAATAATGACTTTGGACCAGGAGAACAGAGCTGGTAAGAGAGAAAACATGCCCCTTCCCTCATGGGTGGCTGCCATTTCTCTCACACTTGAATCCAAGCCCTCTTTCTAAGACCTCCTTCCACAACCACCATGCCCACCCAGGTCTTCCTTCTCAGCACTCTCTGAGCCCACACAGTTAGGACCACTGTAGTGTCGATGATAGAGTTGGTGATGGATTGACCAAAGGAGTATGCCTGGCATAAGGCTTTTATTCCAGAAGGCTTCTGTCCTCTGCAGTTGGAATGACCCACCCCAGGGACCCCAGGCCCCATCCCACTCAGTTCCTAGGCCTGGATGAACTAGCATGGTTGTTGAGATTCTCAGGAAGCCAGGAGGTGGGAATGGGGGTGGGGCAGGGAGAAAGTGGGTGTTAGGTCTTTTGCCTGGTCCCAAGTTGGCGGGCATCCAACTTGTATTCAGAATTTGCTGAGTCTCTCCAATGATCTTTTAAAATAATTTGGGCTCACCCCTACATCAAGGGACTACTGAAGCCCTCTCCTATTTACTTGAAAATTTATTTAACTATCTCTGTGTAGCACTTTGCTTAAGAAACAGGGCACTTTCCTCTAGAGAACAGGAAGGTGATTTGAGGTCTTTTGGAATGTGAAAGGATTTCAGTGTGCAAGGGGAAGGCACAGGAGGCAGATGAAGAATGCTTCATTTAAAGAATGTGCTGTGCACTGTGTGAGTGTCTGCCCCCAAGGGATTCAGCCCACGCAGGGAATAGGACCTGCAGCAGCAGAATTACTCTGCCTGGGAGAGCCAATGGTGTTCTGGCATTTCCCCCACTATGTGGACAAAGGAAGAGAAGTTGAAGCCATCCTCACAGGGTTAACAAGAATTATGGACAGAAATATTGTTATAATTAAGCATTAATCGAGCTGCACTTTGAAATGCATTCAAATGAAGAATGCAGTCTTGGGGAGTGCTCTGTGGGGTGGAGGGGCTGGATAATGAGGCTTACCCCACTTTGTGCATTCCTTTCCCCACCAGTACCTAACCCCTTAATCTGGCCCAAATGGCCAATTCACAAACATATTAAAATAGTCTGTGTAATCTGTTTCGTTCCGGGGGAAAAAAACCCCAAAACTGCACAACAGAAAGCTTTTCACAACACAAATAACTCTTCTGTGAAATCCTACTAAATGCAGATTTACTTCTGTGTGTTGTGTCCTGCACTGGGAGTCTTTCAGCCCAAATTGCATGCTTGCATGGATTGCTTGTCTCACTAACCACACAGCCCTGTGGGCTCTGTTTGTTGAATGGACTCTGGAGCCAGGTAGCCTAAGTTCAAATTCCAGCTCTGCCATTTGCTAGTTGTGTAACCTTGGGCAAATTATCTGTGCCTCGATTTCTTCATATGTAAAAAGGGGTTAACAGTAATCTACTTATAGGGTTGCTGTGAAGAGTAAACGGGTTAGTCTATCAACAGCACTTAAAATACTGCTTGCTGTAAGAGTTAAAGAAAGAAGAAAGAAATATGAAAAGTGGCTCAACAGTCAAAGACAGGTTTATTTGACTGTCTTTGAATAAACCTGAGAGTGGCTTCTGGGCAATTTTGGTCAGGAGCGCTTTCTCTGACAAACTAAGAGGATTTAAGGGTTCAGGGTGAGAGAGCTTATCAAAGGCTTGGACTGTTTCTGTGTGGAGGAGAAGCTTATTGTGGGGCTGAAATGTCTCCGGTTAGAGAGGAGATTATCTTGGGACTGACATCTCTCCAGTCAAAGCAGAGGTTATCTCGGGGCTGCCATGTCTCTGGTCGGGGAGGGGTTTATCTTAGGATTGGAATGTTTTGATGTCATTTGTGGTTTATGGTCATGCTGACATTAGCCATTAAGCTGATGCTTTATGGATTGGATTTAGGTTGGTTTTGCTCAAGGAGAACTTTAAAATGGCATTACTTGTCGAAGATGGCAATGTTCCTGCTCTGTCACTTACAACATAGCATGTGCTATGAAAATGTTAGCTTACAACAAATAATAACATCATGTGTCTATAATGGGGTTGAAATTATCTTTGCATAAGGTAAGTAGAGATTTTCTGATTAATCCCTGGGAAAATACTTACAAAAGTTCATACAGTAACTGGTTCCCCAACTCCATTTTTTTCTATCATATCTTAAGTTGCTCAGCCAAAAATTCTCTGGTCACAAGAATATTTAGGACACCTCGGGTGGAGGAATCACTATAATTTACATTTAATGATGTGTCTCAGGTCTCTGGGGGCTGAAGATGGGAACTTGAGTTAATTATCTGAAGTGGAATTGTCATAGGTAACTTCATTAATTGGGACTTGTCTTTGCCATTCTCTCCTGACGTGGCCACAGTGGTGCCTTCAATGCTTGTACATCCTATTGTTTCCAAGTGTTCCAGGCAGACTGGGCTCCACTCAGGAAATAATGAGAGTAACAGGTACAAGCCTCATGCAGAGAAAGCCCAGCACATTCTCTCTCCTTATCCAACAGAAATAACCAACAGGTCAGAAGAGCCCAGCTCACCCCCTCAGCCCACTCACTAGTGAGAGCAGGTCAGAAGCTTTTTTTCTCCATCAAAAGGTAGCCCCCTGCCCTGCATGATGAATAAATGAACCCGGTGTGTGTGTGTTTTAAGGGCTTTAAGGAGTTATTCTTGTTACAGTTAAACTGCATTCCTAATGATGCCTTTTCTCCTTGCTGGTTTCTCTTTTGCAGGGATTAGCCCAAGTTTGGTCTCCAGCAAGGTGGACAGATGGATGTATTAGAGATGACACCCACCAGGCCTAGACAGCTTCTCTCCATGCAGAGCTTCTACTTGAGCAGGAAAAGGACAAACAGCAAAAGCAACAGACACCATCGATATCGAGACTGCTAATTGGTGTTTGTTTGATTATAATTCAGATGTGGTCTGTGATTGAGTAAACACTTTCATTTAGATTATAATGGTTGCATATAGGGGAGTAGCTGAAGAATAACAAAAAGAATCTGGGATAAAAGCAAATTAGACAATAAGAAAAAGTATTTTGTTATCCCTTCATCTTTTCATCATTTCTGTCAAAAGACAAAATCCAAAATGATAACAAATTTAGTTAAATGATGGAATTGGCTTTTGTTTACAATTCATGAATTGGGGCAACATCTCCTGTAAAAATTTAGAAAATTGCCACAATAAGCTGAGCAGAGGTCGTTGGCTTTATAGGCAAAAAACACTGAGGAAATCAGAAACTGGGAACAAAAAGTGTTTTGGTTAGCATCAGGATACTTAGGTTCCTTTTCTCAGGGTTAAATAAGAGGGGACTTCCTTATCATGAGGGCTAACACTAGCTTATTTGGGGATTTGCTTATTATCTCTCTCTTTCTTCTGATTTCTTGCAAGGTAAGATAAACAATTTAGTTTCGTTTTGGTAATGTGGGACTTCAGCATGAGTTATTCCATTTTGGCTTGGTCTACAGGGGTCTAGTGCAGGAGCTCGGGCTCAATCAATGCCCTCCTATAAATTTTATTTAACATTTTTAAAATAAAAATACTGAGATAAAATTCATCTACCATTGTAACCATTTTAAAGTACACAATTCCATTGTTTTTAGTATATTCACAATATTGGGCAACCATCACCCCTATCAAATTCCAAACCACTTTCATCACCTCAGAAAGAAACCTCATTGTAGAAAATAAGAATAAATAAAAGGTTTCTCTTCCAAGCTTTCCTCTTAGTTCATTAAGAATAAATCACAGTTTCTTCAAAGGTTAATTTACTTTAATTCTTTTGCTAATAATCTTAAAGTAGCTGTTAATCATAATAAAGAAATAAGTGCATCTCATGTTCTTAGTTCTTACACTTTAACCCAGATATTTGCCCTGACATGCCTGGACAAGCCCAGGCAAGTCTTACGTCATAGCTTATTCCCCTTCCTTATTTGGAAATGTTATCACTTCTCTAAGCATTCATCAAGTTACCTTCTCTGTTCCTTCGCTCTCCTCTGCCTTTACTTCTTTAGAAAATTTCCAAGTTTTTAGCCAATCGGGTCAAGCATAGAATGTGAGGGTCCCGTTCTGGCCAATGGAAACTAGACACAGCAGTAAGGCAATTGCATCAGGTTATGAAAGTTATAAATGTCCCTGTCTCCTCTGTTCAGGTGTGCTCTCGTGGCAAGACTACCAGCAGGTTGCACCCTTCCTGCAGGAGGTAAACTAGCCTTGCTGAGTGATCCACTGTCTCGGTGCGGATTTTTACCAACGCTATAAACCCGTTTCCAACACTTATACTTTCCAGTTCCCTCCTCCCCCATCCTGTGGCAACCACTAATCTATTTTCTGTCTCTATACATTTGTTTATTCTGGAAATTTAACAAAAATGAGAGCATATAACATGTGACCTCTTCTATCATCATCTCTTGAGCATCCACCATGGGCCAGGTACTATGTGACTATCTTCCCTCAGAGGTTCAGTCCAGCCAGGGAGAAGGACCTGCAGCAGCAGAATTATCCTGCCTGAGACAGCTGATGGTGTCCTGACATTTCCTTTGCTATGTTGATAGAGAAATAGGAGGTAAAGCCATCCTCATAGGGTAACAATTATGGACAAAAATATTGTTAAAATGAAGCATTAATTAGGCTGCACTTTGACCCACTTCCTTGTTGCTAAAAGTCTCCTAGCACAAGATACCTGACCATGTGTGTACCCATTGTTCCTATAAAGAAGATTTCTGATATTTGAATCATAAGGCTTTTTTTAAGGATCGCTTAAGATATTTTTCAGATCCCAAATTCCAGCAAAATAGCTGATACCAGCCAGTTTGAAGACTCCCACAAAGAAATGGAATTAGCATGAGAATACAGTTTCTTCATCTCCCTGTCCCAGGACTTCTCCCTGCACTATTTGACCAATTCATGTTCTCCACACTTTGGCCTGCTCCAAAATCCTTAAAAACCCTAGCTCCAAACGCCTCAGGGAGATGGATTTGAGGTGCCCTCTCATCTTTTTTGGGCAACTCTACTGTGATATTGTGCTGGCCTAGAGCCAGAACCAGAGCAAAACTATTTTATAAAATGCAAGACTGTTTTTAGATAAGTTGAAATGGCTGCCCCATTCTCCTTACAACAACTACTGTCCTTGGCCTCTGTAAATAGAACTGTTAGTTTGTCTTCAAAACTATGTAAAGCTGTTTACCTTTTCTTATCAGTAACTGCCAGAATTGCTAGCCTTTGCTCACCGGCAATTGCCAGACTAAGCAGCCCAAGCTAGTTCCATCCTGGCTCCTGTGGCTTGTAATAAGTAACTAAGGTCTGTGATTTCCACCTTAACCAGATAATGTGTAAACAAATGTTTATCTTTGGC
>NW_016107524.1:3534360-3621012 GCF_001604975.1 Cebus imitator
CCACAGGTTGGAGAGACGTGAGTCCTCTGTGGTCGCCGGCATAATAAAATGACCCTGTAATCTGACATACTTTTGTCTTGTGATAACTTTCTACACTCGGTCAAATACAACACTACAATTAAATCTCTTGTCTCTGCTGCAGCCCAGTATCTTGGTGTATTGCCTTGCTCCGCACATCAAACAATGGACCTATTATGGTTACAGTTTTCCAGTAAAAAGAGGGAAGGATGGGTGTTCTAGGAAGACAGAATAGCAGAGATGATGTGTTGTTTGGGGAAAGCTGAGAAGGTCCTTGGGGCTATAGCATCAGATGTACAGGGAAGGCAGGAAGAATTTGGGGAGAAAGGAGATAAGGCAACAGGTAAGTTAGGTCAAAAGGAGCAGAGCATTGGGAGCTCCTTAAATGAGACTGGGATTTCTTCTCTAGGCTCTGGGGAGCCAGGCAAAGGTCAGTGTGTGTTTTAGGAAGGAAACCAGTCATGGAGGGTGGGTTGCAGAGGGAAGACTGTCAAGTGGAGGAACAGAAGGATGCAACAATCCAGTGTTGGAAAGGCTAGGCCTCCCACTCTGGCAGAGGCAGTAGGCTCAGGAAGCAGGAAACATCCATTTGAGAGGAATTTCTAAGGCTGAATGAATGGCAGTGGGTATCCCTAGATGGGGCAAGTGCAAGAGAGAGGGAGTCAGGGCTCTGAACAGGCTTCTCTTAACTCGCAGTGAGACCTTGGGAGAGGCAGAAGGAGCTGGTGAGTCCATCACCCTCTGCTTAGAACACCATGGCTTCCCCTTTTTCTTAGGAATTCTTATGCAGCTGTCAGAGGTGTTGGAACCAGAGCAACTCCATCTTGAATAGGAGCTTCATAAAATGAGGCTGAAACCTAGTGGGCTACATTCCCAGGCAGGCATTCTAAGTCACAGGTTGAGATAGAACATCAGCACAAGATACAGGTGATAAAGACCTTGCTGATAAAACAGCTTGCAGTAAAGAAGCTGGTTAAAACCCACAAACCAAGATGGTGACAACAGTGACCTCTGGTCGTCCTCACTGCTATATTCCCATGAGTGCCCTGACAGTTTACATATGCTATGGCAACATCAGGAAGTTATCCTATATAGTCTAAAAAGGGGAGACATGAATAATTCACCCATTGTTTAGCATATAATCAAGAAATAACCATAAAAATGGGCAACCTGTCTCTGGGGCTGCTCTGTCTAGGGAGTAACCATTCTTTATTCTTTAACTTTCTTAATAAACTTACTTTCACTGTAGTCTGTGCACTTGCCCTGAATTCTTTCTTGCATGAGATCTAACGACCCTCTCTTGGGGTCTGGATTGGGACCCCTTTCCAGTAACAGAGCTTCCAAAAGCCCTGTAGGGTCAGGCCCCTGCCCAGCCCCAAATACTCCCATAGTGGTCTTCCGCAGTTCTCTCCTCCTGCCAACAGCCTTGGCATGCCATTCCCTGTGCACAGCTGCCCTCTGGCATTCACCCACCCTCTTCCTGGTGAATGCCTACCTGTCTCAGCCCTGCCTAGGTCAAAGCTCCCTATATGCATCTTCTGAAACAATATAATCTTTCTTCATAGCCATTGTTACCATGGTCATTTTTCATTGACTTGTGTAATTTTTGATCCTGAAGCTCAATGAAGGCAGAAACCAAATTAGTTTTGGCTCTTGTATCCAGCACCTAGCCACATGTCTAGCATGTAGTTGGTGTTCCATAATACTTGATGGAGAAAGAAATGAGCAAACCAAACTGGGATCCTTTCAATGAACCTGAGGCCCTTTGAGGTGTAGCTTCCGTTAAGAGAATTGAGAAGAGAGGAGAGAGTCACTCGAATCCTGGCATTTTCACTCAGAGTGGGGAGGGGGCCTCCTCCACCCCAGCCTGAGGGGTTTTCTCAGGCTGTTTATGAAAAATCTGTTTATGAAGAAAAATCTGTTTATGAAGAATGCCAAGGGTGGCTATAGCTCCCAGGGTGAATCCTGCAAGTGCTTTGACTGGCTTATTACCCTCAGGTTACACTATATTATGCTTTTTAAGTATAACATAATGCGGGCTCATGTAATGAGACAGCCCCACCCAGACTGTAATCAATGTCTGAGTGTGCATTTATTCAGCACTTTTCTTCTTGTTCAATATGCATGGAAAAATTTGAACTTTCCAGCAAACCTTTCTTGAGCTGTTCTTTTCTCTAGCTTTTGTCTTCTGTCTTCCCTTTCATTCTCCCTCATCTCCCTCATCTCCATCTGGCAATTCTCCTCCAATTGTTCTACTATAAGGCTCTGAGTTGCTGAATACACTGAACAGAAAGGCCTGCATATTCAATAAGAGCCCCAGGGAACTTGCAGGCAGGAGGCTCCAGGACTATAAGGAGGTAGAATACCGTCCACTTCCAGGTCAGCTAGCCCAGGGGACTGTTCGGTTGATGAAGACTGCAAATACACTACTAGGTGAGTACTTCTGACTGCCCTTCTGGGCCTTAGCTTCCTTATCTGCTGTTCCAACAGCCCCTAATGGTACTCCCACCCTCCCTCCTACCTAGTCATTAATATAAAGGCAATTTTAAATGAGTTAGGATCCTTAACGGCACAGTGCCTGGCATAGAGTAGAGGTTTAAAAATATTTGTTGTATAGGAAGAAGGAAGGAAGAGAGTGAGGGAGGGAGGGAGAAGAAGGGAAGCTGACTGATCACACTCATATGCTCAACTATAGTGAAGATCTTCTATTCACAAGAAACATTCCTTCCCCCAGAAGCTCTATTGACTCATGTAATACCTGGAAAGACATCCCCAAGACTCTTCTCCCCACCTCATCCCCACACCTAACTCCATCAATGCTACCCCTCCAGACACCATCCCCAACTACACACCCTTCCTCCAATTTCCCCACTCATCAGTGCTCATTTCTGGGCTGTTAGCAAGTAAAACAGTTACCCAAAGTTTCCTATGCATTTCTTTATATCAAACATCATGTTCTATACTATGATCCATTTTCAGCATTCAGTTTTACTTAATGTCTAATGAACAAATCTCATCTTTGCACGTTTTGCAACCCACAGGCAAGTTAATAAATGAGAATGGTTTGATTATAAAAATCATTGCTTCCATAATCTATCTACTCTTCAATGACATCCTCCATTCTTTCCTCCTCTGGGTCTCATCCCCTTTCTAGAGTTGCCTAGCTAAAACAAATGCTCTCCCTAAAAAGATTAGTTCAATATTCTTAGATTCCTGGCTCTTTCAAATGATGAGATATTAGCTCATAGCTCGTAGCATCTTTCTCCTAAACCCTCCTCCCTTGCTTTGTTTTTGTTCTTGGTTCTGACAGCCTGTTGGCTTTGGATTAGAAAAGTTATTGACATTTCATCTCTCTCAACTGCAAGAAAATGGAGGAACCAAATGGAGGGGAAATCCCACAGGAAAGTCAACCATAATGAGAACACAAGGTACAAACACCTGAGAGAAGAGGGGAGATCAGGAAACGAGAGGAAAAAATTGAAGCAAATGAAGGTCAGGCCTGTTGATTGTCTCACCATATTTGAAGGTCTCAATTCCAGTCTCAGACTCATTCAAGCAGGAACTTGCTCCTTCACACTGTGGCTTCCATCCTGAAAGTCACCTCATGACTCAAGATGGCAGCCAGAGTCCTGGACATCACATCCATATTCTAGGAAGCATGACTGAGGAAAGAGAAATGGTGGAAAGAAATTAGCTTCCTTTATGCAGCCTTTTTTTAATATTTTGTGCTTTGTTTTCTAAAACTTAAACATACAGTTTCACTTGCACTCCAGCCTGGGTAATAAGAGCGAAACTCCGTCTCAAAAAAAAAAAAAAAAAATACAGTTTCACCTTATAAGGGAGAATGGAAAATAGGGTCTTTTAACTGGTCACAGTGACATCTCAAATAAAATGGGTGTTCTGTTGCTAAAAAAGAGGTTGAACAGATTTGGGTGGGAACTAGAAGTCTCACTGAGAAGCCAAACTCAAACATTTGCTGATATTTTAATGGGGGAAAAAAAGAATGATGAACTAAAGATGAGAAGAGGGAAGAGTAGGAAACCTTAAAAATCCAGCAATACCTACCAATGAGAAATTCAGCTACAGCTTTCTTTTAGAGGACACTAGGCCAACAAATGATACTTTGTATGTATTTATTGACATAAAAGTAATATAAGGTCTATGTTCATTGGACAATCTCAGGTACCTTGAACAGTGCTTGGCACATAGTAGGTGCTCAACAAATATGTTTAAATCAAAAGGTGTCTTGAATGATATATGATGTTAAATTAAAAAGTAAGTTTAAAGTAGTATGTAAAATAACCTATAACTTTACTAAAGTCAAATATGTGTACGTATATATGGATAGGCAGAGTCAGCCAACTAGGCAGTAAAATCATTAAAATGATTGATAACAGTAATTTTTTCTGCATAATGGGATAGAATTGGGTGTAATTTTTGTTTTCTTATTTTTAGCTTTCCTGAATTTTCCAATTATTCGAAGTTAATTATGCATTACTTTTTATAGTTTTTAAAAGTCACATTAGAATTTAATTATGTATTACTTAATACAGTCTTTAAAAGTTATATCAAAATCCATTTGAGACAAAATCAATTCATATATGACCTTACCTAGAGCACAAAAAAATTTAGATTCGATTTTAAAATAAGAAAGAGTTGAAATATTTAAAAACCATTTTTTAAAAATCACTTCTTAATAAAGAATGATTCAGCATTAGAAGACAGGACTCCATAGAGACATTCAGACAAGGAATCCACAACTTTCTGGACAAGAGGATTAGGAAATAAGGAGTTGCCCTCAAAGCTTTAAGGCTACTCTTCACTCTAGGATTCTTGTCTTCATTTCCAAACTCCCTATCAACAGGCAGCAATCAGTGGCTTCATTAATCCTCAAATATTATGGTGACTTAAAGATGACATAGTGCATTCTTCACAAAGACAGATGTGGCAACTGAGCCCAGGGAGGTTTTAATATCAGAGCCCCTAACTTTACACCCAGTATGTTCCTAATTTGTCTTCCTGATCCCCTGCAGATATAGCTTATGTCTTTCAGTGTGGCAATGTTTGTGTGGAAACAAAGTTTGCCATAAAATTGGCTTTATCAAGCCTGAGTCAACCTATATTGTATATGTGACTCTCATTCTGGAAGGAAAAAATTCACCTTTGGGTTTCACAGGGTCAGTTAGTCTATGCCCTAAAGTTGTACAGAAAGGCTGAGAGGCCACCAATGGAGGTCCTGGATTATAACAAAGAGATTCTTCCCTCTCCTCTCACCCATACTCCACATCAGCCCACCATAGTTCCTTGAATACAATATGCTTTTTTTGCTTCTATACTTGCACCCAGGTCAATAATCCTGGTGGGCATAGCCCCTCTCTTTCAGTCAATCCAAACCTTACCCATCCTTCAGGTCTTGCTCCCGTTCTTTCTCTATCCAAAGCTTCCTGCTATCCAAAGCTTCCTCTGACTCCTGCAACCCTTGCTACAGGCTCCCTTCTCTGACGTCCTGTGAGCAGCACCACAGTCAGCTCCTAACTGTATCTGCTATGTCACAGTCCCTACTGCTTCATATATGTGCCTCTTATCACCCCAGCCAGACTCTAAGCTCTTGCAGGGAGAGCAAGGTTTATCACATGCACACACACACACACATACACACACACACAGAGAGAGAGAGAGAGAGAGAGAGAGGGAGGAAGGGGGAGAGAGAGAGAGTTTATAGTATACTGCTTTGTACCTGGTAGCTTCTCAATAAATATCTGTTCATGAGTTAATCAGTTATTTGGAAATAACCAGAAAGCAGCTGAAAAATCACACATTTTTAACAAGTTGAGTTTTAAGAGTCTCCTGACCCAACGATATGCTGTTTACATGAGACTCACTTAAGATCTATGAACAAATAGGTTGAAAATGAAAGAATGGAAAAGGATATTCCCTGTAAACAGTAACCAAAAGACAGCTGGAAGGTTATACTAATATTAGAAAAAATATACTTTAAGCCAAAAATTGTTGTAGGCCAGTTGCAGTGGCTCATGCCTGTAACCTTAGCACTTTGAGAGACCAAGCCTGGACAACATAGTGAGACCCTATCTCTACGAAAAGTAAGAAAATTAGCTGGGCATGGTGGTGCGTGCCTGTAGTCCCAGCTACTTGGGAGGTGAAGGTGGGAGGATTGCTTGTGCCCAGGAGTTTTAGGTTGCAGTAAGCTATAATTGTGCCACTGCACTTCTGTCTAGGCAACAGAGAGAGACCCTGTCTCAAAAAGAAAAATTATAATAAAAGACAAAAAAAGGACATAATATACAGATGCTCCCCAATTTATGATGGGGGTAAATCCAAATTTAATTTCATTATTTTCTCTATACACAGTTAAATTGTTTCTAATTTTTCCATTTTTTTATTTTAAAGAAATTATTTTCCTTGAGATAAATTCTTTTCTATTTCTATCATTAGTTGAAAATATCTTAAGTCCAAAATGTATATTAGCTTACAATTGGACAAAATAATCTAACACAAAGCCTATTTTATAACAAAGTTTTGAATATCTTATGTAATTTATTGAGTACTACACATTAAGTCAAAAGTGCAATGGTTTTATACCATTGTAAAGTCAAAAAATTGTAAGTCAAACTATTGTAAATCAGGCACCAACTCTATTAATAAAAGGGTAAATTCCTCAAGAAGCCATAACAATTGTAACATATATGCAGCAAACAATAGAGCCTCAAACTATATGACACCAGCACTGATGTATTTGAAGGGAGAACTAGATAGTTTCACTCATGTAGTTGGAGACCTCAATATTTCACTTTCAATAATGGATAGAACACCTAGACACAGGAGCAATATGGAAATAGAGGCATGTTACCCATGTTTCTTTCAGTTCAACAGGAACCCCATCCTTCAAATGCCAATTGGAAAGAAAAGGAGGACAGTATTATAAGTGCTATTACAAATGTTATTGTTAAATGCTGCTGCACCATTTGAGACATTTCGTGACTATCACCACTCAAGACGCACTTTATCATAAGGAACCACTTTAGGCACCAAGACTACTGTCTTCTCAGGTCACAAGTCAAGGTTCAACACTTGTCTTCAAACCCCACACAGTTCTAGGGAGATTGAACTACAGGGCATCCAGCATCCGTTACATCCTGTGTCGCCAAAGCACTTAGACCTTTGTCTAGGCCTCCAGTCAGACTCCTGCTTACTCAGAATAATTTTATTTCAAGGGGCCTTTCTCCCAGCTCCTAGGCTATGACCAGACTCCCCCCATGCTTTCCTCAACAAGACTCCTTGACCTTAAATTCAGGGAAGACAAATCAGATGTCTTTCCCTTCCATTCTGGAAGGCTCTGGGTAAAACTGGTTCACTCCTGCCCAGCTACCAGCTCTGTGAAACATGGTGGAAGGAAACATTTGCTAACTGACTTAAAACATAAAAGATTTTATAAAACCCTAATTCTAGGAGAATGGGGGGAGGAGGTTGCTGTATTTATTCTACTAAGAAGGCCACTCAAGTGACCCTTCACAGGATAATCATCTTCTCCAGATTAAGAAGAAGTATCTGGTTAATTGCCAATAAGTAATACAGACAATGAGTACCAGAGGAGTTCTGAGAACAAGAAGATCAAAGAGGTTTGAAGGCAACCAGAACATTTTGAATCTGCTACTACTTAGAATGCAAAATTTGTCACCCAAATTTTACGATCACAGATTCATTTTTAAGAGAAAGTATTCTGGAGCAAACTCCTTTATTAAAATTTAATTTCATAAGTTTCTCTATAATACAACTAAATTGTTTCAAATTTTCTCATTTCTAAAAGAAATTATTTTCCTTGGGATAAATTCCTTTTTATTTCAATTTTTTGAATAAAGATTATCTCAATTCATACCATTGTATTTGTTTTTAACAGCTTTATTGAGATATAATTCACATACCATACAATTCATTCATTTAAAATGTACAATTTAACGCTTTTTAGTATATTTACAGAGCTGAACAATCATCACCACAATCAACTTTAGAACAATTTTATTACTTCCAAAAGAAACTCCATCCCTATTAGCAGACACTCCCATTCTCCTGAACCCCCATCCCTAAGCAACCACTAAGCTGCTTTGTCTTTATAGATTTTTCTATTCTGGACATTTTATACAAACGGAATCATACACTATATGATCCTTTGTGACTGGGATCTTTTATTTAGTATGCTTTCAAGATTTATGCACACTGTGGTATATATTAGTACTTACTCCTTCTTCTTAACAAATATGTCACTGTATAAATATACTACATTGTATTTATTATTAATCAGGTAATGGACTTATAGTTTCATCACTTTCTACTTTTTGGCTATTATGAATGATGCTGCTATGAATATTCACATACAAGTTTTTGTGAAGGTACATTTTTGCTTATCTTCTTGGGTATATACCTAGGACTGGAGTTGTCAATTGGTTGCATTTGACCTTACCTAATTTTCTTGGCTAGCACTCCTATATTATGTTTATGTAATATATATATGGCAGAAAGACATAGAGAGATACAGAAAAGAGAAAGAGAGGCTGTACCTATTTGCATGTCTTAATCAGGAATTTTTGCATGCATAGCAGATTCAATAATCATGGAGTTGAAAAGGTGGCATTGAAGTGATTGGCTCAAAATATCCTACAAAGGAAAAACTTTCTTGAAAAAATGTCTAACCAGAGTTGAGCTGGTTTTTGTAAAGAACTGGAGAGAAGAGAGAAGATGGTGCTCTAGTAGGGGCCACAGCACAAGTAAAGGCCTGGTGATTGGGCTGAATATAGAGTACATGGGGAATAAGTAAAAGTTAATAGAAGATGAGGCTGGAATGATTTGTTAGAAATCACCTCATCAAGGTCTTTGAATGGCATCCTCAAGGGTTTAAAGATTACATTTTGATAGCTTTAGGGGGCATTGGAGACTAGTTTTGATACATCAATCACATGATCAGATCAGATGGGCATGATCACAGTGAGGACTGGCAAGTGCAGGCAGGATGGACCTAAGTGAAGAGAAACTAAGGAAGCCCTCGTCCTTGGGTGTCTGTTGCAGCAATTCAGGGCTGGGATAAAAGTTTTGAGCATAGCCAGCTGGAAGTCAGTAGCTTAAATATTGATTTAGTGGGCAAACACCACATTCATCACAGGGCTGGTTCCCTAAAAATCCTGTGCCTGTGTGCAGGGAACTCATCATTTCCCTATTACATAAATTGATTAGGTCATTCAGAGCTGAGATTGATGCCAGAAATTTGCTGCTAATCAAGCTAAAATAGCAAGTTGGAGGACAAGACAGGCCTTCTGCCAACTGGGCAAGGAACTGGTCCCAGAGGCAGGGAACACTGCAGTGAAGCACCCTGTCTCTGCTTTGGGAGTCTGGGCAAAGACGGCCTCTGAGAAGCCTGGCAATGCCCTTCAGTTACATCTGGAGTCTCCAGGATAACTCCTAGAATGACACTTCTCAGGGCTTCTGTCAAGAGCTGACCAGCCAAGTGGAATCCAGCCCCAGAGGTCCATGACAGGGCTGTCCTCACTGTGTGCTGAAGCTATAAGAATGGGGTTACTGGGGGAACAGGGCCTAGAGCAGTATCTGTGGAGAGTCCAGGGGAGGCAAAGCCTTGGAGAAAGAGGTGACTTGGTTTTGGCAATAATAACAATAGTCTGCAATAACTCAATTTTGTGTTTGTATACACCTTGTACTGTGCTCCAGAAAAGAGGTTGGTTCAGCTTTCTTGGTGGATAAGATATTCTCCCCCTCACACAGAGACACCCTGGTGCCATTCTAAGAAGAGCCCTGCAAAACTAGCCACATGCTATCCAGTGCCAGGAAGCCTAGTTCTGATATGGTGGTGGTGGTGGAGTTTCTACCCATCTCTCCATAATACAGAGGAAAGTGTACTTGGCTCCATCTATAAACTGGAGCAGCATATCTGAGAAGACCCAATCTCCAAAGCCCCCTGGTTTGGGACAATCAACATCCCAAGTCAGATGCCTTTCAGCTTTGGGCAGCTCTCCTGTCCTGCAGCCCACCTCTCATTCTGTGACCGGCCCTGGTTTCAAAGGTGTGAAATGCTCAGTGAGTGGTACTTTTAGTACTGTGACCCATAATTGACTGGCGCTGCTACCACCCCTTTGGGTTGACCTTAGCCTGGAATCCTTCCTATTCTGGAAGCCAGACAGCCCTGGATTAGAAATGGGTGAGTGGCAGGGGCGGGGGGTGGCGGAGAGGCAAGGGGCAGGAGTCTGCATTTTGCCACCGCTCACCCACCTGGGATATCCAAGCATAGCCATCGTTGTTATTTTTATTTTCTGCCACCATATCATCACCAGGGTCCTTCTTCCTGCAGTCTATAGTAAGGGGGAGGACAGGGAAGGAGCTGGCTGCCCGAAGAGGATGATTTTCTGCCTATACTGAGGGTGTTGCTCGCCAGAACTTTGTGGCCCCGGCAAATCCTGCTTGTGCCCAGCAGAGAAGCGCCCGCAGCCGCGCGGGACATCTGCAGTCTTTTCCTGCCGCGGTGGGGCGTAGGGGGCGACCATTTCCCCGGGGCGTTCCATAGCCCCCGCGCTGGCCTCAGGGGAGCTGCTACTGGAGCTTCCCCTATACCTCCTCTATTCCTCTACTGTCTACTGCAGCCAGGGTATTATTCCCTGCCCCGGGCTAGAGAGGCGGTGAGCTGGGGTGGCGAGAGGAGCCCGGCAGTCCCCTGGGCGCTTTCTCCACCCGTGGCACCTTGGTCCCCCACCCGCGCTTGACTCCTCCCCCGTCTCTATTCCGCAGCGTCCCCGCCCTGTCAGCAGTCTGCTTCAGCGACCGCACCTGCCTCGGGTGGCGGGTGGGGGGTGCACATGGAAGGTAGAAGGGAAAACAGGGAGGGTTTGAGGAGCACAGCGCATCGGGGTGAGCAGCCTCGCCCCGGCCTCGGATCCCTGCGACCCTAGCTGCTCGCGACAGCCCGCAGCTGCCGCACCGATGCGCTGTCCGCGGTGCTGACGCCGGCCGCCCGCTCGGTCGGGAGGGGGAGAAAACGCCCTCGTTCCCCGGTCGCTCGGAGCCCAGCGATCGCCTCTTCCCGATTCCCGGTTTCCAATGGAACCCGCTGCTTCCTGGCGCCGCGGTTCTATCCAGAGCAAATGAGTTAGCGAAGGAGGAACTTAAACTTCGGACTAGAGCCCGAGAACCCAGTGTCGGGGATTCGCGTCGCGCGGCCCCCAGCCCTGGAGACCTCGGAGCACCACCAAGTTAAGCAAAGTTTCACCGCGGCTTGAGATAAGAGAGAGACTCCGGAGAAGAAGCGCAGGGAGGGGCAAGACGAGGTTCCCCAGCGGGGTGGTAGCCAGCACCGCAGTCGGACACCTGCTCCGATGCCCTGCATCAGTGCCACCAGAGCCACCGGGAGGCATCGCAGCAGCCCAACTCTCCACCCCCTCCCTCCCGTCCCTACTCACCCCTCCCCACACCCCGCCCCGGGCGCCAGTGACTCCGCCTCTCCCTGCCGGGCGGCTCTTCGGCTAGAGCTGAGAAAGGAGCGCTTCCCCGGACTCGGCTCGGCTCCGAGGCTCCGAAGCCGACGCCGCCAGCTCAGCTCCGGGGGCGGGAGCAGGACTGCCCGCGCAACCCGCACATAGGAGCCGCCGAGCCCGAACGACTCATGGGACGCCCCCGGGGGCTCTCTCCGTGCCTGGCTGCAGCGTCCCGGTCCTAGGCGCCCGGGCTCCACGGCCCATCCCGCCCGCAGCCCGCGGCCTGTTTGGAGAGGAGTATGAGGCCCGGGGCCCCGCGGACGCCGGCCACGGGGCGGCAGGGGCCTAGCTGCGGAGCCCCGCGCCCGAGGGCGGCGGGTAAGGAGCCGCAGGAGCCGGCGAGGCGTCGGGGCGCGGAGACAAGCGCCCCTGCCTGGGCACCCGCTGGGCCGCAAGACTCGCGTGTGGCCTGAGCGCCCGGGAGGAGGCGGAGGCGCCCCTCCGTCCGGGCTCTGGGAAGGCGGCGAGGGGCTCCGCGGCGGCCCCGGACCCCTGGCCACCATCCTCACGCTCCTGCTCCCGCCGGGGGGATGTCGCGGCCCGGGCCCCGAGCGCCGCCTCGGCCCCGGGGCTGAGCTCCGGACCATGTCCTCCCGCAGCCCCCGGCCCCCGCCCCGCCGTAGCCGCCGCCGCCTGCCGCGCCCCTCCTGCTGCTGCTGCTGCTGCCGCCGCTCGCACCTCAACGAGGACACCGGCCGCTTCGTGCTGCTGGCGGCGCTCATCGGCCTCTACCTAGTGGCGGGTGCCACAGTCTTCTCGGCGCTCGAGAGCCCCGGCGAGGCGGAGGCGCGGGCGCGCTGGGGCGCCACGCTGCGCAACTTCAGCGCTGCGCACGGCGTGGCCGAGCCGGAGCTGCGCGCCTTTCTCCGGCACTACGAGGCTGCGCTGGCCGCCGGCGTCCGCGCCGACGCGCTGCGCCCGCGCTGGGACTTCCCGGGCGCCTTCTACTTCGTGGGCACCGTGGTGTCAACCATAGGTGAGCGGCGCGCCCTCCGCGCGTCTTTCCTCTCCGTACCTTTCACCTGCTGCCCTTTCCGCTGCTCGGCCGCTCGGTTTGCGTCCCTCGGCTCGCCCTTCTCTTCTAATGTCCCTTTGCCTACTTTTGTCTCGCCCTTTCTTCTCCGCCCGCCCCCGCCCTCTCTCTTTCCCGGCTTTCGGTGCGGAAGGAAAGCCCACCTCTGGCGCTCACCCCGGGTAACTCGCCTGGCGGTGTGGCTGAATGGGGAGAGCCCGCGCCGCCTGCGTTCCGAGACTGTCCGGCTCCGTGACCTGACCTCTGTGAGCCTCTGTTTTCTCCTCTAAGAATACCTGCCAAGGGCTATGGGTTCTTTCCTATTTTCCATCCACAACCCCTGGGCCTCAGTTTCCTTCCCAGGATTATCTCAAAAGCCCCTTCTCCCTCCACCCTCAGTGCTTTTATTTCTTTTCATAGTCTCTCCCTCTTTCTTCTTTTACCCTGTGTTTTCCCACCTCCAGTGGCCTCTAACTCCTTTACCCTGGAGAGGGGGACCACTTGCCCCAGAATCACTTTCCCTAGATCTCCTTCCCACCTGCTACTCCTATAATCCATACCGCCCCCCACGCGCCCCCCAAAGTAAAGCCCGTTAGCCTGAGGCCAGGACTTCGGCTGCTGCTGTTCTGTCTCCCTTCATTCTCCTCTCCCCCAACTCCCAGCCTTTTCTCCAATTTCTTGACCTTTTCTTTGTTCCCTTGCACTTTTTCCAACCATTAGTGGTAGCAAGGGGTAGCTGGGAGCAGGGATGGTTCCCCTACTCTTTCCATCATCTCTTCTCCCATCTCATCTCTTTCCATCATCTCTTATATTTTGGGATATAAACAGTTCATGTTTTCTCAACCTTATGAAGAATGCTGTGTAAATAGTCCTTCAAGCCCCCACCCCTCTCTTTGTGGCCAGATTGCTGCCTCTGAGCTGCTGTGGAGAAATTCTGGAGCCACCACTGCTCTCCATCCACCCCTTCCTTCCTCTTTTTTTCCTCTCCTCTCACTCACTTTCCCCATCCCCCACTTTCCCTGGGCCCTGGGTGTCATGTGAAACAAAGCCTCCACCCTCAGTTACTCACCTGTATGGGGTGCAGCAGAAATACAAGCTTATTACCTTGACAAGGATGTGTGTGTCCCCCATTCCTGCTTTGAATCCCAAGATGGAAGAACGCACTTGGCTGGTCACACCTCTAGTCACCCCAAGGCACTGTCTCCTGCTGTGCAGTTTTGGAGGAGGGGGCTGGATTTGCTGGGCTGAGACGTGAGGATTTCAAAGACACACCTTCTGGAGTGGTTTAGCATGCCAGTTCAGAGACAGAGGCATGGACTGTAACTGACCAGGGTAAGCTATGGCAGATGGCTGCTTGGAGGCAGGGAGAGAGGCTGCCTCCATGTGCAGCATATGAGCAGCTAGAGATGTCTCTCTAAGTGTATATGTATAGTCTATGAAAGCAATTCCTTGCCTTCAATGATTTTTCATGTGTCATGCTTGATCTGATTATTTTAAATAGAAAAGGCAAATATGGCCCAAGTCCAAAGCACACACAAATTGGATAAAAATACCCTTTAAAAAGCTATATCATGTTGTTATGGTGATAGAAGATATAAAATGACCCCCTCAAAAAACAAAATCCCCTTTTAAGAGCTGCATCAAGTTGCTATAGCAACTAGAGTTTTTTCTTTTTTTTTTAAAGTGCTTTAAAAGTACTAAGGATGCTTAGTCCTGGAGGATGACATCATGCATCCATAGCTCATTGTTGACCTGTGCTCTTCGTTTTGTAAACATGCCCTTTCCCTTTCTTCCACCTAGAGGCACCTCTGCACATACTGGGTGGTCACAGCATTTTTTTCCCCAGTGACATGTTCCAGCTTCCTAATGGAACCCACAGGCTAAAGGGGAAGCTGTTGGTAGTGTCCCTTTCGTTTTTGGGCCATGAGTCCATCCAAATAAGTCCCCATTCCAATGACCTGTGGTCTCTGATGAGTTCCATCAATCTGTCGTTTGGTGCCTCTTTGGAGGCACTGACTCTGAGCCCAGCCACAGCTTCTAACGCTTCTCTTTCAGCAATTTGCACAAAATCAAGTCAGTGTGTTGGGAAATTGTTCCATGCCCCAGCCTGTAGTCTATTGGCAGGATTGGCTGTTCTTTAGTCAAGTGGAAAGGAACTATACTCTCTTTCTTGATTTGTGTTTTCAGATGTAGGCAAGCAATGTAGGAGGGCTACACTGAAGCATGTGGTTATGTTACGAGTGACCCAGCATGTTGCTTCCAAAATCTGCAGGGAAACATTCAAACCAGCCTCAGGATTGAACTAGCCCTCTGTGAGAATGCCAAGACAGCCACACAGGTAGCAGAGTTTCTGCTGGTTATCACCCTACTGGGGTCAGTGGTTCAAATTGGTCACTTCCATCAGTCAGATAAGTTCTGCTGAATCTCCAAGTAGCGTAATTGGCATTTCAGCCTTCTCTTTACAAAATGCACTTGGCTGAGATTTAAGTAAAGATCTGCACAGGTCAGTTTCTCTTCTGCTTACATAGTTCCTTTCTCTTAAATGGCCTAAATCTTCAGAGACAATTATTATTATTATTGATGCTTTTATGGGTTCAACATATCAGGGAGCCAAAGCTCAGTCCACAATGGGCCATCAGGATTCTTTATCTGCCTCTTTATCCAATGAAGAGGAAAATTAGCACATACTCAGTTTTATTTGATGAGTGAGTATCACAGTGTATATGGTTCACATAGTGCCATGGAATTCAAGGGAACAAAATGATTTGGTTCAGCTATGTATACTGCCTAATCAAAAGGATATGTGTGTGTGTGTGTGTTGTAGACCCAGCTATATTATTCACCTAGACTTTAGTGTAGAAAATCTTCCCTTCCATTCATTCCATAACATGATTGTGTGTATCAGGCTATATTTTGAAAGGTTAAAGCTTATTCTACATGGCAAGATTAAGGCATATTCCAATATGGGCAGCTGGATCACAGCATTTATGAGCAACATATCTTCGCCATCCTCACTGAAGAGGATTAGAACAAGAAAGGGACCTTTGGCCCAATCTCATTTGGCAACAGGGTTAGGGGACTTGTCAATGGTCACACAGTTAATGAGGGGCTCAGCTAGGTCCAGAAACCAAGTTGTGCAGTATCCACCAATTTCATGCATATAATTGGTGGGAACATTCTTGTTTGAAACTAAAGTATTTAATAAAGGATATGTGTCTGTCTGTCTGAATGAGAAAGAGAGAGAGAGAGAGAGAGAGAGAGGTGTGTGTGTGTGTGTTTGTGGGTGTGTGCGTGTTTGTGTGTGTGTGACCAGGCCAGGGACTGGTCTGCTGGTCTATTGGTCAGGTCATCAACTGATTAACTCCAGAGAAAACTTGAAGGATCAGACAGATCTTATAGGTCAGGCAAGTTAGAAGCATCTGGCAGGTCTTAGCTAGTCAGGCAAGAGCCAGCATAAAGGGCAGAGATGAGGCACTAACAAGTAAGAGAACTTCTGGCAAACTGGGATCTAAGGACAGAAGTCACTTGCTTTCTGCCCTTTTTTGCACCAGTGTGTGTATGTGTGCACAAGTGTGTGCATGTGTGTATGCATGAAGGCACACACACTCTTGGGAGCACATGTTTATAGAGGTGGGGAAGAAGGGGCAGGAATGGGCTTTTTCACCTGGTCAAAGATATAATGAAAGGTTCAGGTATGGCTGTGTGTACTCAAGGTTACATGGAACACTATGATGATGTAGAATGTTTATCCTGACATTTGGTTTGAACAGGGTCCTGTATCCACAGCTGGCCAGTTTGCAATCGTGTAGATACACGTGTGTCTACACAGTGCAGTACCAGTGGAAAATTTTGCCTGTGATTATTCAGCAGTCGTTTAGGCTGTGTAGAAAGTTAATCTGAATAACTCAAGCGAAATAAAAATCCACTTTGTAGTCTGAGTTATTCATAGTGATTGCTTATACTGAACTGAAATCCTGGGTAATTATTATTTCTCCCATTTACGCTATGTGACATATTCCCTAGGGGTTGAAATCTAGTTTGTTTTAATGTGAATATATCCTTGTATTCATTTCCCCAATTAACAAACATCTAAGACAACCATCACTCATCACAGATGCATGTGTGGCCTTGGCCTTGTCGTCTGCACATCCTGTGATTCTATGAACTAAAGACAGAGATAGTGTCTTATGTTCTTTTAGCATGAAACAATATTCTTGAAGGCAGTATTCCAGCTCAGAGATATTCCAAACAATCCAAAGAGAATTAACCCATCACTTCACATCCTAAAGAATGTTTGTCGGTTAACTTTGAAAAGATTAAATGGAAACTCTCCACTGGGATTTTAATTATGCATCTGCTGTCAAATTTACACATAGGAAAGAACATATTTTAAAATCTTTCTCAAATGGCAGCTTGATATAAACAGAAATATTTTTGCTTCCTTTTATTAGGTTTTCTGGCAGGGTTTTTTAGCTATAAAGCTAAAATCATGCCGCTGTAGATGGGATGGTGTAGGTATGAGAGTTGTCACTTTTGGCACTGCATAATTTAGCTTGCTACTTTCAGAATTAGGCACACTTAATTATTCAGCCACGAGATTAGTAACAAGTCCTAACTTTTTCCCTCTTTTTCAACATGGGTTTTTTAAAACTGTTTTTGCTACAAAGGAAGCTAAGACATTATAAGCCCAAAAATGTCACTACCACATTTACATTCAACTTTCTTCTAACATATATGTAATCCAGCTGGAGATAGTTTTGATATCTGGAATAAAATACATTATCCAGAAGGAGAGGTGCACTCTTCCTTGCATATTTCTCTCATCAACTTTTTTTTTTTTTTTTTCTAACAGACACGGTCTTACTCTATTGCCCAGGCTGGAGTACAGTGGAGCGAACACAACTTACCACAGCCTCAACCTCCTGGGCACAAGTAATCTTTCCACCTCAGCCTCCCAAGTAGCTGGGACCACAGGCACACATCACCACATCTGGCTAATATATTTTTTTTTTTGGTAGAGACAGCCTCGCCACATTCCCAGGCTGGTGTCAAACTCCCGGCTCAAGCAATCCTCATACCCCAGTCTTACAAAGTGCTGGCATTACAGCCGGGAGCCAACGTGCCCAGTCTCATCAACTATTTTTTATTGAAAGATGATGCTATGGCAGCTTTGAAGGACATTTAGGAAGAAAATATCTCATTAAATTTGAAACTCTGGGTAGAGAGCAGGAAATGTATTACCATTCACTGCTCCATCCTCAGCACGCAGCATCAGACTCAGCTCATAGTAAACAATAATTATTTATTAAATGAATGGGAGAACAAGCCATTCATGATACCACTGCACTAACACAACTTTTCATGTTTGTAGGTTCCCCTACAGTTCCTTATTATGCCTTTTGTAGGAAAAAGGAAGGAAACTAACTGGTGTGTGTGTACTAAGCTGCTTCTGTTTTGTTAACATTGTATTATCAATATTGTTTCTGTGTTTTCATATAGCCTTCACATGCAGATTTTAGTGGGTGTGTAATATTCCATATAGTTAATGTTCTGTAATTCACTACCCTTGTTGCTGGATAGCTGGGTGTTTCCCAGTTTGGGGCTATTTTGAGTAATGCCACAGTGATTATCTTTATGCAAGATGGCCTTTTCTTTCTGCGATATCTCCTTGGGATGACTTCCAGGTGGTAAAATTGCTGAGTCAATGGGTACTGCTGTCTTCATGGTGCTTGTGGCCAGCCCCTTTGGAGCGAGAGACTGTCTGGTCTCTTTGTATCTGAGCCTATGCCTCTACAAAGCCTAGCAGCAACTGGACAGTTATCCAGCTAATTGCTCCACGGAAAAGGGCCACACATCTACTTGGTTTTCTTCAGGATTGCACTTAGTTCCAGGAGCTGAGCTGCCTCCTGAACAAGGCTATGCTTAGCATCTTCAGCCTCCCTTGTTTTAATGAGAGCAGCTCCCTTTGGGAAGTTCTGGGTGAGTGGAGAAAGCTAAGAAGAAAAAAACGGTGGGGGCACTGCCAGGCCATCAAAGACTGAGACAAGAAAGGTACCTGGACCCTCCTGCTGTCCTGTGGGCTCCCAGAAATGGTCTGCCACTATTCCTGGGCCAAGCCAGCTGAGACAGAACATATTTCCACTCAGTCTTGGCTATGCCCTAGGGCCCCAGCCTTGAACAGCTCAGAATTGTGCCTAAAGGAGCAAAGATAACACTCCTAGAGTATTCTAGCTGGAAGTACCACAGATATCCTTCAGAACTTTCCCCAGGCATGTAGACCATTTTGTCAACAAAAGCCAACAATTAGCCCATTATAGAAAATAGGAGCAGAGCTGCTGTAATTGTGGGTGGGGGCTGGAGCCAGCACCAGTGGGCCTTTCCTTGGATGCCACCCACTCTCTGAAGTCTTCTCTGAGGAACCCTAGAGCATCTCCAAGACCAGTCTGAAGAGGGTGAATTTAACCTCATTTCTCATTTTACACAAGGCTCAGAGAGGAGGAGAGGTTGCCCAAGTTATCCAGCAAGTACGAGGGACATTCACTGAGAGCTTGAGCTCTCATTCTCCCTGGAAGAGTTACATCAGTATTGCCAAAGGTGGGTGTCTCTCTCCAACTCTGTCCCACACCCTTTCTTACACACATAGTTCTCACACTCACAAACAGCATGCACGAACCCACACACACTGCGCATCTGGGGAGACAAGTAGAGAATCCAGCACAGTTTTGAGAGGGCACCAAGGCTTCCTGGTAGGGGTGAGTGTTGCACAGCACACAGTAGGGGAGGAGCTGGAGAGGAGGGTGCGCGTCTGAGGAGCAGAAGGCAGGCTGAGTGACTTGTGGGGGCAGTTGGAGCCTTTGGGTAAAAACTCCTGCTTGATCTGGAGATGGTGGTGGTAGCCTTCTGTAAGTGTTCAGTAAGTGTCCCCATCCCAGACACCTGGAGTGGCACTCCCTTGCCTTGCTTGTCTGCCTCAAATCCAGAGGATCTCAGAGATAACAAAAGGCCATTGGTCTATTCCTGTGGTCACCCCCAGTTCTGGAGTCCTCCCCAAGCTTTCTGGCCCTTTCATTTTTTTCTGTCCAGTTCCACTGACTTTCCAGGGTCTAGAGCTCTTCGTGGGGTCACCAGCCAGCAACCCAGAATGTGTGTGGAGCCCGAGGTGGGTGCTCTGGGCAGAGTCCACCCTCTGATCCTCACTCAAGGCAGTAGCAGAGTTTCTGAACAGGGAGAGTTGGTGAGGAGCCGGGGGTGGAGGGGCTTGAAACTGCAGGAAGATGAGCACTTTCCAGGAGGTTGGAGAGGTGCTAGTAGAGAATGGAGAAGGGTACTAAAGCCTCTTGATCCCCACCCCAAGCCAACTCTTGGCTGCCACCACTGTTGTGAGACTCTGGCCCCCAGAAGTTCTACCTTAGCCACCTACCAGGGCAATCTAGGTCCCTTCTCCAAGTGGCCAGTGGCTATGGTGGAGAATGCTCTGGACTCTGTCTGTGAGTGCTGCCCCCACCCTTCACTTGACCAACCCTCAGCTCAGGGCTGAATTCCTGGCTTACTACTAGGTCCATGGTAACTGGTGTGCCTGGGCCTTAGAAGAATGGAGCTCTGGGGTTTCTCCTCCATCTGCTTCCTCCAGATCCCAGAGGATCTCATTCCGAGGTGACCTCACAGTGAAGCATCCAGAATCTTGTAAATGCAGATTTTACAGTGTTCAAACACAATGTCTTTATACTCATAGCAACAGATGTTACAGACCAGGAAGGTAGGATAGCATGCAAACTGTAAGGTACCTGCGAATCACCTGGGAATCTGCTTACCATGCAGTTTCTGTTCGGTAGGTCTGGGGTGGGACCTGACAGCCTGCATTCCTCATGAGCTCCTGGAGATGTCCATGCTGACACACTTGGAGTCTTTAGGGTAGAGAGAACAGTGGTGAGTTAGGCACTGGGAGTCTAGACCTGGCTCTACCACTAACTGGCTGTGTGGCTTTAGGCAGTAGGTATCACCATTCAGTGCCTCAGTTTCTCCCTTACTGAAAGAATGGAATGTCCAAGGTCCTTTGAGCCCCTTCTAGCTAAGATGTTCTTATAGCTGGGAGGACTGTTGGCTCATATCCTTCCAGTATAGTTTAGTGTAGACTCTAAACACACCAGCACTGCAGCCAGCCTGCTTGCCTGGATTCATGTCCTAATTCTGCCATATTCAAACTATGTGCTGTCAGTGAGTAGATGTACTTCTCCTTGCCTCAGTTGCTGCCTCTCTAAAGTGAAGACCATGATGGTTCTTACCCCATGGGGTTACTTTAAAGACTGAAGGGTCTAACCCATGGGTGCAGTCCCTGGTAACCCTGAGTAGCATCAGCTGCCCAGATCTCGGCAACCCTGTTGGCAAGCCCTGCCCTGCCTTTCTGTGCAGGAGGGAGACCAAGGCACGTTTCCTTCCCTGTAGCTTACCCGGCCACACCACCCTGTGCACGGCCCAGTCCTCTGGGCCTCAGCCCCCCTGCAGTGTGGCATCTGCTGCACTCTGGTTGGTCACTGCCTCTTGGGTATGTTGTGTCCTATGCTGTTACATAACCAGCCTGGAAGGGTACTTTTGAAAATGCATTTTCTTTGGGTCCTCAACTGGAATATCTTAATCATCCCTTGTAGATGCAGTTCTCTTTAATTATTGTCAAGGACGTAATTGGTGGATAACTGAATGAATGATTCAGTGGTGAGTCAGACCAGTGTCATCCAGTGCTTCTCTGCCCCCCACACCCAGAGCGGAGCCCTGGGCAGCCACACCCCTGCCCACCCTCCTTGTTTCTCGAGTGTGCTGGGACCTCTTGGCAGTGCTTAGCCTGAGAGGGAGGTCATGGAGCTGAAGAGTAGCAGGGAAGCTGGATGCTGGCTGAGACCAAACCCTGCCACACTCTGGCCCTGCCACCAGAGGTGGGTCCAGTGTCATGGCTGCTGGGTGGAGGTTACTAAAGGAAGGCACTGAAGCAAACAGCCCCATGCATGGGCAGCACGCTGCTGCCCCCTGCACACTGGGGCTACCATAGCTCCCTGGTGGGTGGAGAAAGCACCAGGACCCCCTTCCCAGGCAGAGACTTCCCGGGGCAGAACAGAATCTGGGGCGGGGGAGGCCACAGAGCCTGCCAGCATCTCCCCTCTCCAAAGTCTTCATCATGCCACCAGCCAGTGCCTAGCTAGGGACTGAGGGAGATAAGTGAGGCATTTTTGGTGTCCCTGGTTGACTCACCTCCCTGCCACATGTCATGTTTGCCAGTTCACTGTGTTTTTATCAAGCGCCAAAAATCCTAGGACAGCAAAGAAGATGTTGCTTAACATCTGTCTTGTCAGCATAGATGACAAGACAGGCTCAGAGAGGTTAAGCAACTTTCTTGGCATCAAACAGAAAGTCAATCAATGGCAGAATAGAAGAGCCAGGGCTCCTGACTGCTCAAGATCTTCTCTGCTGTCTCTGAATTGTGCAGTTCCACAGAGGGGGAAGAACCATAGCCCAGTCTGGGGGCTACAGGGTTGTATGGGTGGAGGAGGAGGATGAGGAGACATCAGCAAGAGCTGAAGCACAGTTTGGGGACTCTGGGATTTGGCTGTGCTGTGACTCCTGGCAGTGTCAGTGGCTGCAGTGAAGCGAGGCTGCGCCTGCTTCCCATCATTCGCCACCTAGTACCTCTCTGTGAAGGAGGCTGCCAACCAGATCTGAGAGGATAGAGCACGTGGTGCCTACAGGGCTCACTAGAGCTCTGGGAACTTGTTGAAGAGGACCAAGCTCCTGCCCAAACCTGAGAACCCTCAGCCTTGCTCTGGAAATAGCTGCAGTGGGCATGGACAGGTGGGACAGAAAACCGAAAAACCAAGCGGGCCTCCCTTAAGCACACCAGCAAGGAAAGCCTGGGGACATGGCCAGCTCAGGACTCACCTCCTGAGGTGAGGTTGGCTTGAGGGAGGCTCTGCCTAAGGTCATGTCCTGGGAACAGACCCTGCCCAGACCTTGCACCAAGCACCTGCCAGTGCTACCCTCCTCTCTAGCCATCTTTAACGTCTATTCCCATCATCTCTCACTTTAAGCCTCTAGGCTGTTGCATATGCTGTTCTCTCCACCTGGAATGCCCTTCCCTTCCTCCCTATTTTCTACCAGGTGAAATCGGTCTTCAAGATCCAACTCAAATGATGTCACTACAGAGGCACCTACTGTGAAGTCCCTCTTAGTGCCCTCAGACCTATGGCAATTATTTGTTTCTATGCTAGCTTCCCCAGCTGTGAAGTAAGCCATTGTTGATGGGATAAGATGTATCTAAAGCTGGCCCGGGACCCAGCACATAGTAGGTATGCAGAAAACTTAGCTGCTTCTTTCTCCATGTCAGAAGCTATATCTTAGTAGTGCTTGTCACTGTTACAATTAATATCATGATAATAACCATGATGGCAGCAGCTATGCATTGAGTGACTACTTTGAAGTAGAGCAAAGAGGTAATTTCTGTCAATCATGGAGCATAATACTTGGCACAAAGTGGGTGATTAATCCACATATGTTGAGTGGATGGAGTGAATAAGTAAGTGAAAACCTTGGACTGCTGGGGATTCATAACAAAAAATAAAAACTGAACAAGCTGGGCCCAGGCCAGGTTCCCAGAACCTCCCAGGGCCTCCCTGCTGGTCTCCCCGCCCCTGCAGCTAGAGGGGCTGGCTGTGCATGAGCCTCTCTGCTGGGCCATTGCTTTAATGCTCTCCCAGTGGCTGGCAGGTGCACAGCAAGGCAGCCAGCTCATTCTGGAGCTCCCCTCTCTGGCAGTGCTGTTTCTGTGGCTCTCTGAGTCAGCTGGGTCCTTGTCCTGACCCTGCCCTAGACTGAAACCAAACTAAACGATTGTAAGCCTCAGCCCTTGTTACCCCCAGAAAGCAGTAGGAAAAGTTCAGTCCTGAACTAAGAGGCCTTCTGGTCCTAGTTTTCCCACTGACTCGGATTTCCCATCTGGCCCTGGCCCTGGCTGCATCTCTTAGCCATAAGGAGGCCCTGCTGAATTCTACCTCTCGGTCCAGTAGTTCCACCTTTTCTCTTCACCTGCCCATGACACATTCCTTAGAAACTGGATGTTGCTTCACAAATTTGACGGAAGTTTAATCAGTAATGAAATGCAATTCCACAAACCAGGAAAAGCCACCCCCACCCACACGGCCCAGCACCATCACAATGCCTCCAAAAATACTTGGGGAAGCTTTTATTGGAATCAGTTGTCCCAGCTTTCTGGAAAGTTTCAGTTGAGATAAACGCAAACTCCGAATCGCACTCCGCGTGACTCCTCTCTAATCCTTTCCAAATGGCCATGATCTCCTTCCCTGCTGCCAAGTGTTCTGAATTCGGAGCGCCTCGTGTGAGCCTGTTTAGCTGCTAACACCAGGACCTGCCAGGAATTCTGCAGGGACAGCCCAGGTGCGAGAGGGAAAGGTAGACAGGGACCTCGGCCTGTGCTGAGTGTGTTGGCATTTCCTAGGGCAGGGTGCATTTTGGAGGCCTTGCAGCTTTGGATTGTTGTGTTCTCTTCTAAAATGGAAGGTCTGGAAAGAAAGCTGAGATCACATGGGAGCTGATTCTGAAGGTCTGGCAGCCCCCGTGGCAGGCAGGGAAGAGGTCCTTGCCTGTGTCAGTGCAGAAGTGGGACTGCAGGGCCTGCCCCTGCCAGCTCCCTCTTTGTCACTCCCCACACTTCCTGCTGGTTTGGCATGGAATCACTTGTGTGACTGTGTGCTTAGCATCTGCTTCTCTTGCCAGATTCTGGGTTCCTGGAAGATGAGAACCCTGTCTCCTCTGTTCCCCTCCATGTCTCTCCATTGCCTGGCACAGGGCATGGCGCATGGGAGGGGCTACAGAAATATTTTAGGAATCAGTGTAAATTTGAATGAATGGCTGTTTCCAAGATTCCCAACTCTACCTAGGCACCTATTTTTTAAAAAAGTAAAATATGATCAGATGATGACCTGCTTTGTAAAAGAAAGCTTTGCTTCTCAAAGGGATTCATTCCAAAGCCACACACCCCATTATATTGTAACCAGTGTTCCTGACCCTGGTTACAAGTTAAGAGATGTAACTTGTAACCAGTGTCAGGAACCCAGCAGCTGCACGAAGTCCACCTTACTGCCATGTTCACCTTCACACAATCCCCAAATCCCTCAGGCAGCTCAGTCCCTAACATCAAATTAGTGAGCAATATACATGGCCCAGATGGCAATTCAGAAGTGTGTATAACAAGAGCTGAAGTGGGTCGTACACCTGTACATCTGATTGGAGTTGTTCAGGCCTCCCGGCGCAGTCAAGCTGAGATTGGGTTGTATGCCTAACATACGGAAATTGCCTTACAAAGCTCCTTGATGTGCATTGTTCAGCCAGGCAGGTATGCATTATTCATGTATCCATTTTAAGAATTAAGAAATCTGCATAGCCAAGTGACAATTTGTGGTACAATGTAGTGGTTAGGGAAAGAGTGCTGGGGGCCCTGTCTTGGGTTTGAATTTTAGCTTGTCTTGGTCTGTTTTCTGCTGCTGTAACAGAAGATCACAGACTGGGTAATTTATTAAAACAAAAAACAAACAAACAAAAAACAGGTTTATTTAGCTCACAGCTCTGGGGGCTGGGAAGTTTATGATAGAGGGCTCCAGCATCTGGCAAGAGTCATCCCACATGGAAGGCATCACGTGCTGAGCAAGTGTGGGACAGAATCAGCCCAAACTTATCCTTTTATCAGGGGCCCACTTCTGCAATAACCAACCCACTCCAGTGATGATGAGATTAATCCATTCATGAGAACAGAGCCCACATGACCCAATGGCCTCTTAAAGTTCTCACCTCTTAATAGTCTTACAATAGCCATTGAATTTCAACATGAGTTTTGGAGGAGACATCCAAACCATAGCAAGCTCTGTCATTGGGGTTGCCAGCATGCATCTCCTGCCCATTCACTGAAATCTGCCTCACTGAGTTCCTCTCCAGCCTTCTCTAGCCTCCTACAGATGATGCATCCAGGAACCAGGCTTCTTAACCATCTCATCTGTAACTATATTTCTTTCCATCCCACCCCAGCAGGTGATTTGGTTCTATCTATCTATGTCCTTGCTATTACTAGCAACTGCACTACCTTCAAAGTTTTTGACTCCAAACATCTCACCTCTGACCAGCGCCTCCCATGCTTCCAGCTCCCATCCTTTGATCTCACCCTATATGGGTGAGATCATAATCCTTTGGCTGTAAGACCTACAGGTCATTCACACGCCCACTCTTATGTTTCCACCTTCTTCTTTGGGCCTGCATTTCTTTTTTAACCCAGCTTGGATTCATTCCCTTTGCAGAGACCCTTAACTTCCTTGTGCCTCTCTCCCTATTTTGTACCCCTATCAAGATACCAACTTCCCACTTATTCTTCATCTGTTCTCAAGCAGCTGAATATGGCTAAGAAACTATGCAGAGATGCTGACTGGTCCAACTTTAAATTAGTGACCCTGAGTACCAGCTGGATACTCCACATGGCAGCACCACCCCTCCATCCCACCATACTTCCTACTATGTCCACCACTTATCCCCCCTCTTCTCACCTTTAGCCTCCCATCCCCCTCACTCTCTGCTAATTACCTTTTTTTCACAGTCCATTGAGGAAATGAAAGTAATCAGATGGGGACTTTCTTACCTTCACACCCCTAAATCCACCCACCATGTGGAGCTGCTTTCTCTCCTATGACAGTGGATGAAGTGTCTACTTCCAAATGCCTGCTTCACTGGATCCCACTTCCTCTTTCTCCAGGACTTAGTTCCTGCCATTACTCACTCTCCATGCACTGTTCATTTATACTTCCTTAGTATGCAAACATGTATATTCTTTCTTCCTAACAGACCCTGCATCTCTCTCCTACTACTTCCCCAATTCTCTGCCCTCCTATACAGGAAAGCTTCTCAGAAGAGTAGTCAACATCTCCCTTCCTCACCTGCTCTTCTCCCCTGGATCCATGTCAATCAGAAGTCCAGCCCCACCTTTCCAGTGACTATGTGACTGTAAGGTCCCTAGTGGCTCCCTTCCTTAAAAAATCCAGTGATTTCCCTGTCCTCAGCATCTCAGCAACATTTGACATGGCTGACCATTTATCCTCAAAATCCTCTTTTCTCTTGGCTTCCAGAACATCGTGCTGCCCTTGATCCTCACTGGCTGCTTTCTTTGGTCCTTTTTGCTGGATCTTCTAGATGTGACCTCTCAGTGTGAGAGGGCCCCATGCTCAGTCCTTACTCTGCACTGCCTCTAAACAATCTCTCACCTGTGGAGGAAAAGCTTTTCCCCTACATTTTCTTAGTTTCAGTGAATAGGGCCCTGAATTAAACCAACAAAATACAGATTAACAGGAGAAAAGGTTTATTGCATATACATATAGAGGCCTTCATAGAAAAGTAATGACCTAAAAAGAATCTAATATACCATCTTAATAAAGAGTGATAAATTGTGGAGTAATGATGAGATAAAAGAAGTTTGGACTTCTAGAAGTGACAAATTATGGGAAGATAAATATAGGAGGGAAACTAATGGAGAATAAGGTTTGGTTTTAATATGGTTTATTATTCAGACTCAATCTGTGCAATCTCTGGAGTGATAATGGGGTCCCCAGTGATTAAGAGTACAGGGAGGGGAAGAAGGACACCTTGACAAAGAAAAATTTATGTCCTGCCTTCAGGCAGATGGGGAGGATAAGGAGCTTTCTCTGCATCTTCTGCTTCCGAACTGCCTGCAGCTCAAAACAATCCTTATGCCAAAGTGACATATTTGGGGATGGCATACTCTGATCCCCTTCACACCCTTTGGCTTTAAACCCATCTATCTGTTGATGAACAACCCATCTTCTACACTAAGCTTCAGAGCTATGGGTACAACTACCCATTTGACATCTCCACATGGATATCCAGTATGTATCAGAACTTCTAAAAGCCCCAAATAGAACTCCTGATTCTTGCCCTACCCCACTCTTGACTGTTTTCCTCACAAGGTGTTCCTGCTCCTTGGTACACTGCTCCATGAGTCTTCATCTCAATAAATGTCATCCATATAAAGAGTTGTCCTGATTCCTCTTTTTTCCTAAACTATTATATCGAATTCAGCATCAACTCTTGTCAGCTCAATCTGCAAAATACGTTCTGATTCCATCCACTTGTCTCTCTGCTCATCGCTACCAGTCTACTCCAACTGTCACCATCATTTCTTGCTGGAGTAACTAAATTAGTATTCCAACCAGTCCCCCTGCTTTCTCTATAATCCATGACAACCTGTTCTTCACACACAGCCAAAGAGATCTTAAAAGTGGAAGTCAGGCCAAGTCCTTTGCTTGTTTGAAATCCTTCAGTGACTTCCCATTGCACAAAATCTGACTCTTCACTATGACATTCAAGGCCCTGCACAACCTGGCCCTGCCTCCCCACTGGCACTGCTTTTCCCTTCACTCAACACACTGCAGCCACACTAGACCTACCAGACCTCTGGACATTTGCACTTGCTGTTCCTGCTGCCTGGTGCACTGCTCTGTGAGTCATAGCATGACTAACTTCTTCTCAACCATATTCAAGCCTCATGTCTAAAGCTAAAATGTCACCCTTGAGGAGCCTTCCCTGGTCCCCCTGTTTACAGTAGTGTCCCCTACAAACCCCCAGTCACTCCCTCACACTACTCTGTCTTATTGTCGTTAGAGCATCTAGCATTTTTGGAAATCATCTTGTTCATGAACAAATATGTGTTTATGTATTTGTTTGTTTCCTGACCTCTGCTCACCCCCTCCCTGCTCCATGAAAGCAGGGTTCTTCTTGTCTCTCTTGTCCACTATTATGTTCCCATTGCCTAGCACAGTACCTTGTGTTTGTTGAATAGATGAACTTCCAAAGCTTCCATTTTAACATTTATAAAATGGGAATAATAAAAACATCTGTATCACATGGTGGATGGGAGAATTATATGAGACAATGAATGCAGGTGCTTAGTCTGGCCCTGGTATTTCATAAACACTCTAATGTGGACTTATGTTTTTATTAATAGATAATCTGGCTGAGTTCACACAGTAAGTGGCAAAGCTAGACCCTGAGCTGAGTTCTCTGACCCCAGATCTTTTGTTCTTTTCAGTATGTCTGATGCCACCTCTCAGGTTGCAGGGTAGGCAGGTTTGAAGGAATAGTGTAAGTGAGGTTCAGGACCAGCCTGCCTTAAGCAAGTTAAGGAACAATGACAGGTGAAACTGCTTCAATAGGTTAAGGTCATATTGGAGGGCTTTGAAAACCAGGCAGAAACATTTAGACTTGGTATGGGGGCATCAGGAAGCCACTGGAGTTCTTGAACAGGGGTTTAATGTGATGATGACTGTTTTAGAAGCAGATTCTGGTGCTTTAGTCACTATATGGTTATGCCATTAAGTCGGGCAATCTCTTTAGTCTAAATTGTTAGTCTCTAGACTGCCTTCAAACAACTAGATAATTGTGAAGTCCCTTTGTTTTGGTTGTTCACCTCAAACATTACATCAGTCCATTATCCACTGTTCCCTCACTTTATCAGGAGCTTATTACCACCGTACTTCTGCTTGGGTGACAGACCAAGATCCTGTGTCCAAAAAAAAAAAAAAAAAAGCTTACATATCTCTATCAATGGGAAATCATTGAGGAATATGTGCTTTGTATATTCAGCTCTGAATTGCTATGATTCCAAACTCATTCAAGAGGACTGCCAATGTGAATTGTTTCCTTATGCGCTCTAAGTATAACTCATGATCTATGAGTTATAATTTTATTTTATAGCTACTGGTGTTCACACTTTAAACAAAGGGCAGAATTTGTCACATTAGATTGAAGAGCTGTATACTCTTGCAATGAGGTCTACCTCACAGGGTCGTGAGGAGGACCCTTGCATAGGCTGAGAACCACTGAATGTTCATTCATTTGTTTATATGGCAGCCCACGATGCTGAATATTTGTGGCAGGATGAATTGGGTAGAGGGGACTAGGCATAGGGACTGGGGAATCATGTCACCTTTGGAAAGGAGCAAAAGAAAAGGGGTAAGAGATGTTTTCAGGAACCAAGACAGAATTTGGTTATTGGCCCTCAGCAAGACTCAACATGACGTCTGCTGATCTTGGGTCTTCTTGTTTTCTATTTCCCCTCATTTCTTGACATTATGCCCACACAGGAAGATTTAGGGAAAGGGGCTAACCGTGGACCTGGGGATTTCTTTTTCTTTTTTTTTTGAGCCAGGGCCTGGCTCTGTCACCCAGACTGGAGTGCAGTGGTGTGATGCCTGCTCACTGCAACCTCTGCCTCCCAGGTTCAAGCGATTCTTGTGTCTCAGCCTCCCAAGTAGGGAGGGATTATAGGCATGTGCCACCATGCCCAGCTAATTTTTATATTTTTTGTAGAGATGGGGTTTAGCTATGTTGGCCAGGCTGGCCTCGAATTCCTGGCCTCAAGTAATCCGCTCACCCAGCCTCCTAAAGCGCTGGGATTACAGGCATGAACCACCACGCCCTACAGGGCTCGGGGATTTCTAACGATAACAGTGCATCTGGAGATTGGTAGGCATGTCTGATACTAGGAGGAAGGCAGTTGCAGATGCTGCAGCCACACAGGAAGTGGGGAATGAAGCAGGCTGAGGCTGAAGTAGGATATCCCTCCTCCAAAGCTAGGCTCAGCAGGTCAGCCCTCCCCTCACTGCTCAGAAATTGCTGAGAGCAGCCCCCTGTGTCCTGCAGGTGGGAAGGGCACTGCAGTTGGTGGGGGCAGGGGTGCAGCAGAGGTTGGTATGTAGCAGTGACCTTAATTCATAGAATTTTTGTCCCTAGAGTCTCCTTCACTTCCATCTATTTTCTTGCTTTATTTCTTTTTTAATGTTTTTTCATAAAACTTACTCTCTTTTAGCTGTTTATGGCTAAAGGGCATCCTAGCTGGAGCCATATGCTGATTAAGTCTATCTCATTTCCTGACCATCTCCCCACCCTCCCACCCGCCTGTCACAAGGGCGGAGCAAGAAGGAAGGAGGTGATGAGGCCCTTCAGGCAGAGAGGCCCAGCTCCTCTAGATTGCAGGACTGAATGAGCTAGTATCTACAAGGCCCTGGCTCTACTCCCTTGTAGTATTTCCAGGCTTTCTCTGTAATGCCGCTGTAGTGAGAACTCCTTGTACCCCCCTAGATTTACGCACAGGGCAGCCTGTGGCTAGAACTGAATCTTAAACCAATAATCTGCCTTCCCCAGGACTAGCACCAAAATATTTTTATGTGTCTGGGGGTCTAGAACTGGAGAGCTCCAGAAAAATATGAAATATGGATGCTGTGTAGGGTAGGGGGTAATACTGATTTCACACGCCATATTTTCCAGAACACTTAGCAGGCCCTGTATTCTAATTCGGCATCCAGAAAACATGATTCCCCATTCATCCATTTATTTAACACATATTTCTTGAGCACCCCACTATGTGCCAGAAAACTTAAAATCCCCAGGGATACAGCCGTGAACAAGTAGGCAAAGTCCCTACTGTATGAAGCCAACATTCTAGTTGGGGGATACCGATGATAAGCAAATGAATGTCAGGTGGTGGTAAATGCTGCAAAAAGGAAAAAACCAGAGCAGGGTAAGAATAGAGTGATGGAAATAGGGTGGTCTGAAAGGGTCTCTTGGATGACGGGACCCCTGAGTGGAGGCTTGGAATGAAGTAAGAGAGTGAGCCATGTGGCTGTCTGGTGGAAGAGGGCTCCAGCCAATGCCAAGGTCCTTAGGAGGAGCTTGCAGGGTTTGCTGGAGGAGCCGCAAGGAGGCCAGTGTGTCTGAAATAGTGTCTGGAGGAAGAGCAGGTGAGAGTTAGAATGTGAGGTCAGAGCAGTAGCCAGAGACTAGGTCATGCAGGGTCTCCAGGCCACCGCAGGACCTTTGGGTGTTACTCTGCGTGAAATGGGGAGCCACAGGAGGGTTCTGAGAAGAAGCATGAGTAAATTCTGAGGCAAAACTTAGGTAAGAAAGAGGGGGAGAAAAAAGAGGCATGACATGATCTGACTTACAACATCACTCTGATTGCTGTTCAAAAAAAACTACAGTGGAAATAGAGAAGTGTGGGGATTCATTAGCAGGCTTTTGACATATTCCAGGTGAGAGATGATGATGATTTGAACCAGAGCATGTTTGTTGGAGCCAGTGAGAAGTGATTACATCTTTCAGAAAAGAAATATGTATTTACTGAAGTGTGAGTTTTTTAAAAAAATTGTTTTTTGTCTTTCAGCCCCTTAAAGATTATTGTCTGGCTTGCATAATTTCTGGTAAGTGCGGTGGCCAGGTGCGGTGGCTCACACCTGTAATCACAGCACTTTGAGAGGCCGAGGTGGGTGGCAGATCACTTGAGGTCAGGAATTTGAGACCAGCCTGGCCAACATGGTGAAACCCCATCTCTACTAAACATACAAAAATTAGCCAGGTGTGGTGGTGCACGATTGTAATTCCAGCTACTTGGGAGGCTGAGGCAGGAGAATCGCTTTAACCTGGGAGGCAGAGGTTGCAGTGAGCTGAAATTATGCCACTGCACTCTAGCCTGGGCAACAGAGCAAGACTCCATCTCAAAAAAAAAAAAAAAAAAAAAAAAGAAGTCTGACTATTTTATTTTTATCTCTATCTATAAGTAATTGTACCCCTTTTCTTTGGCTGCTGTTAAGGTTTCTCTTCATTCCTGACTTTCAGCAAGTTGATTTTGGTGTGCCTTTGTGTAGTTTACTATTTATTGAGATTCTTGGATCTGCATGTTTATAAATTTTCTCAAATTTGGAAAAACTTTGACCTTGCTTCAAATATTATTTTTGCTACCCTCTCCTCTCTTTTTGAACTCCAATTACACATATGTTAGTCTTAATTTACATTGTTCCACAAGTAGCTGAGGCCCTTTTCTTTCTTTTTCAGTCTTTTTTTAGTTACAGTGCTTTAGTTTGAATAGTTCCATTACTATGTCAAGTTCAGCCTTTTTCAGCAGTCTCTAATAGGCTGTTCCGACATTATATTTTTCATCTCTAGAAATTCTACTTGGTTTTTAAATTTTTTGTCCATTTTTCTCATTATGTTTCTCCTTTAAATCTTGAGCATATTTTGCATATTTTAACAGGTATTTAAATGCCTTTGCTAATTCCATAATCTCTGGCATTTCTGGGTCTGTTTCTAGTAACTGTTTTTCTCATATTTGTGGGTCACATCTTCCTGCTTCTTTGCATATCTGATTTTTTATTAGAGATCAGAACATTATGAATTTTGCATTGTTGATGCTTGATTGTGTTGTACTCTTTAAAGCAGGGTTGGACTTTGTTCTGCCAGTTAGTTCTTTAAAGATCAGTTGATCTTTTCCAGACTTGTCAGCTTTTTAAAGGCAGGTCTAAAGGAGTCTTTTCTCTGGGACGAGGTAAGCCACCCTATTAAAGAATAACCTTTCTGGGGTCTCTACTGAATGCCTTGTGGATTCAGTGAAACCTTTCCGCCTGTGACTGGTCAGAACTCAGGTGGTTCCTGGCTTTGTGAGGGCTCTGGGAATTGTTCGGTTTACAACTCTCTGGAAATTGTTCTTTCCTGGAAGTTGTTTTTCTTGGTCTTGTTTTTTTCTAGGTTTTATCCTGTACCTGCACAGATTGTTAATCAGAGCTTTGTGAGTAACAAAGAGGTACCCCTAGTAGATTTCTGGAGTTCTATTTCTTGGTAGTTCCTTCCTCTCCAATACTCCACAGTAGTTATAGCAGTGAAGCAGTGACAGCTGCTTTATTCTCCCTGAACTTGAATGTCTCCCCTCAATTCAGCAAGAGTGCTGGGCTCTGTCTGGATCTCTGCCACTCCCATGGCTGTCTGAAAACTGACACCAGACAAAAACTAGGGCTTTTGAAGGGCTGAGCTTGTTTGTTTCCCTTCTCTCAGGGACCATAGTTCTGAGCTACCTGTTTTCCAGTGTCTGAAAATAATTGTCTCATAGACTTTCTCCACTTTCCTGGTTGATTATGGTGGGAGGGGAGTCTGGATTCAGCTATGACCTCATGGCCTGAAGCAAAAGTCAGTGTGTAGAATCTGAATAAGTGCCGACAGTAGGATGGCAAGATTTGTTCCTGGATTAGATCTAGGGTGTGAGAGAAAGCAAAAGAATAAAAAGGGATTCTAAGACTTTTGACCTTAGCAAGTGTAAGGATGGATTTGCCGTTTTCTGCGATAGGGAAGGCTGAAGTAGGATCAAGGAGGGGCTGGTTGGGAATGAGAATCAAGAGTTCTGTTTTGGAAATGCTAATTCTGAGATGACTTTTCCACTTCCAAGCTGAATGCCAGTGAGGCGGTGGATAGGCAAGTCCAGAACTCAAGGGACAGGTTGGGTTTGAGATACAAATTTGGGACTTGCCAGCATATAGACCACTGGTTCTTAACCCTGGCTACAGCAATGTTATCATCACTGAAGAAGTATTAAAAGAAAAATCAATGTTCAGTCCTGATCCTAAGCCAATTCAATCAGAATATCTGGGAAATATGTTTAAAAGCTCTCCAGATGATTCTTATGTTAGTTTGTTCTTGCATTGTTATAAATACCTGAGACTGGATAATTTATAAAGAAAAGAGGATTAATTGGCTCACTATTCTGCAAGCAACAGGAAGGTTGGCTGGAGAAGCCTATCAGGAAACTTATAATCATGTCAGAAGGCAGACAGGAAGCAGACACATCCTTCATAGCTGGAGCAGGAGGAAGAAGTGAAGGGGAAGGTGCTACACACTTTTAAACGACCAGATCTCATGAGAACAGCAAGGGGGAAATCCACCCCCATGTTTCAGTCACTTCCCACCAGGCCTCTCCTCCAACATTGGGGATTACAATTCGACATGAGATTTGGGCAGGGACACAGAACCAAACCCTATCAATTCTCATATGTAGCTAGGAGTGAGAATCACTCATATGTGTTATTTAAAACTGCCAAGGCCAGGCACAGTGGCTCATGTCTGGAATTCCAGCACTTTGGGAGGCCAAGGTGGGCAGATCACTTGAGGTCTGGAGTTGGAGACCAGCCTGGCCGACATGGTGAAACCCCTGTCTCTACTAAAAATACAGAAATTAGCTGGGTGTGGTGGCAGATGCCTGTAATCCCAGCTATTTGAAGGCAGAGGCAGAAGACTTGCTTGAAACAGGTAGGTGGAGGTTGCAGTGAGCTGAGATCGCGCCATTGCACTACAGCCTGGGCGACAGAGCCAGACTCCATCTCATAAATAAATAAATAAAGCCCTGCCAATATCAGGAGTTCAAGGTTACAGTGAGCTATGATGTGCCATTGCACTCCAGCCTGGCAATAGAGCCAGACCCAGACTCAAAAAGAGAAAAAAGAAAAAAGAAAAGATCACCTAGTACGGTGGTTCCCAACCCTGGCTGCATATTAAAACTACCTGGGAGTTTTTAAGCCTTGATGCCCAGGTTGCACCCTAACCAATTGCATCATTCTCTCTGGAAGTGGGAACTTATGAATGAGCATTTTGTAAACCTCCTCATGAGAATAATTTCAGTTCCTGTCAAGGTTAGAACCACAGAATCCTAGGCCGTGATCGTTGGAGCCAGAAGAGAAGAGATCTAAAGATTGAGCCGCAGTGCCCTTGACAATGAAGGAGGCTAAGCTAGGAGGAGATGCAAGACAGGGCTTGCAAGTTTTCCTCAAATGTCTGAACTGTGGCTGTCCACTCACAATTAAGAATTAAAAATAGAAAATGGGACTGGAAGCTCTGTGTGCTTAGGCGGGGCTTATGGCCTGTGGGCTTTCTTTTTCGGTCACGGGTGGGAAGCCAGCCATTATCTATATGGCCTTTCCCAGACCCAAGTCTCTCTGGGGTTCTCCGGGGCAGTTCATTTCCTTCCCCTCCTCAGCTCTACTCCCTCTGAGCTGTGGGTTTCTCCACCTGCCTTCATCAGTTACAGCTCTGTCTAGCTGTCCATCTTGCAGAATCATGTTGAAACTTCTGGGGCCCTTCCACTGTAAACTCTCTGCCCATTCCCTGTGTTGTTGCTAGTTTATACCTTTATGTCCTTTTACCATCATTTAAATAGGGTCTTAAGAGGGAGAGTAAATAAATTGAGGTAATTAAATAATCATCTTGAACCAGAAGTCTCCCAACTATTTTTTCTTCCACTGAAGCAGAGTCTTACTCTGTCACCCAGGCTGGAGAGCAGTGGCATGATCACAGCTCACTGTAGCCTCAACCTTCCCAGCTCAAAAGATCCTCTCACCTCAGCTTCCCCAGTAGCTAGGACTACAGGTGCTCATTCCCACGCCTGTCTAATTTTTGTAATTTTCGTAGAGACAGGGTTTGGCCATCTTGCTCAGGCTGCTCCCAACTTTTTAAATGTGAGGATCACTTTAAATGAGGGGAATCTTTTCACAGCACCCATATGATGGATGTTATAGATACTTCAAGTATCCATTAATTAATAGGGAAAATGCATATTGACACACAAAGTCCTCTGAATTAATTCTAGCACTTTTAAGTGCACCTTCATCAGAAAACCATTTACGTATTTTTGGAAAGTCATAGCAAACCATGTAGGAGAAAGTTGAGGTTGCAAACAGCAATTTATGAACAAGTAGATTGATACGCCTTTGCAGTAACTGCAGAGTTCCCAAAGGATTCCAAGCTGGATATTGGGACTTATAGTTCTAGACCCTAGGAAGCCACTGGAGGTTTTTGAATGAGAGAGAAGGTGTTACTGAAGTACTTATGACACTTGCTTCATTTACAGCTTTTCCCTGTCCATAGTTGCCTCTTTCCCTGGAAGTTTAGTGTTGGATGGGTTCTTCCCTGAGGGACAGAGCATCTAGATGATACTGGCTGCCCTAAGCAAATTATTTGAGCCAAAAAACCAAAAGAAGTTAAGTGCAATTCAGTCTTGGCTTATATTCCATATCCTCCTCTTCTCTATTTTTTTCTTAACCACTCTCTTTAGAAATTCTCTTGCTTGCTGTCCATCAGTTAGCACAAATAGCCTGCATTTCATGATGTTCATACTGTTAGCACTGTGCTGAGCATTTTACACACTTCATCTCATTTAATCCTCATTGGCATCCTGTGGAGGTAAGCACAGTTCACATCTCATTTAGAGATGAGGAAACTGAGGCAAACAGAGGTTAAATGGCTTTCTCAGATCAAAGAGCCAGCAAGTGACAGAGCTGAAATTCTAGCCCAAGTGTCCCTGACTCCACAGCTAGTCACCCTACTCCTCACAGAGTTGATGCTGCACAAATCATGAGGAATTTAGAGACATATGAGCTACTTATAAATGACTGAATTGGGAAAAGACATCCATCTATATCCAGGCATCCTAAAAGATCCATTCTCTGGCAGCAGCTGCCCTGGTTTCTTTCAGGGGAAGCTACTTTGCATTTCAGTGGTCCCCAGCTTTTCCAAGCCCAAGTGTGGCTAATGCTGCCCTCACTGCAGCCTCTCCTCCAGCCAAACTAGTCAGCAAGACCTTGACCCATTCCTCTGGTCTTCATTCATAGCACTCTCTCTGCCTGGAGTGTCCCTGCCTGTCCTCTCCCCTTCATGTATCCAAGGTCCACTCCCTCTGCAGAGCCCACCTTAATCATCCAGGCTTCATAGAGCTGCCTCCTTCGTCTGCCTTCTGCCAGTGATGATCTGACCTCCTAGCACCTTGCCATCTCCTCCCTTGTGTATGCCTTCGCTCCGTACCCAGATGGTTAGACCCTGCCTTTAAAAAATAATGACAAAATGATTGGTCTTTAATTCACTCAAATAATATGTACTTATTATAGAACATTTGAAAAAGAGAAGCACAAAAAAGTGAGAGAGAAAAAAAAAGCCCTTAGTTTCACCACTAAAATAGTACTCCAGAGATTTTTTTTTTTGGTTTCAAGTCTACTTTCTGGATAAATTTTGGGTCTTGTTTTTGTGTGTTGGTATGTGATGTCGAAATCAACTTTCTAAGTATTCCTCTTGTTGGATGCATAGTATTCCTAGGAGAGGATATGCCATGGTTTGTCATAAGCGTGACTGCATCCCCCATAGGACCTAGCCTGGGGGACCCACCCAGGAGGGCCCTGGTGAAGACTGTGTGAGTAATTGGATTGTCTGTGGGGTAGGAAAAGAGTGGGTTACACCATGCGGTATGTGAGCTGCAAAGGGGCCATTTAGGAGGCTGGAAAATTACAGAGTGCTCATACTGAGCCTACATCTGCCAGAAAAGGGCACTTAAAACAAATCCTATGAAATTATAGCTTTTGCAATCTACGAGTTAGACAGGAAAGTACACACAACCAATGTGTTTCAGTAGGAACACTGGAAACAATGGTGTTAGCCATCACTGGGGCCTGGGAAGGAAGGGTTTGAAAGAGAAAGGTCTTCCCAAGTGTGGTTCTCAGTAGGCATTCTTTATAATTCAGAGCTAATACAGTTTATGCCATGGGCAGAGATGCCAGGGGTTCCCTGGGTTATGAGGCTTTGCTGAAGGGACAGCTCTTCAAAAAGGAAGCGTTACAGGATGAGACTGTACCAAGCATTGATATGGAAGGGTTCCTTTGGTGTAGCTTTATCCCTGAAATACCACATGTATGTTGATGGGGAGTGCTGGCACAGGGTAGTACAAGATGCGAGTGCTCGTGTGTCTGTGTGTCTGACGTCACGGTGGAAGGCTGTCTTTGTTTTTAATACTGCCTGCTGAGGCAGCAGAGTTGCTCCAACCAAAAGAGAGGAGACATGGGTGGTGAGCTTCTTAGAATGTTGTTGGCCTTTGGATGCCACCAAGAGTGGAGGGAAGGCAGACCCTATGTACTCATGCCATATCTGGGAGTCCCTGCTTCCAGGAGCAGTGACAGCCATCCTCCTGGCTCCTTGGTAGGAAGAACCTCAGTCCTCCTCCCATCAGTGGCAGAAGTAGCTATGAGGATTGAAGCTGGGTGGGCGATGTCTCAATCCTTGGCAGAAGGATAGGAAACAAAGACTTTAAACATGTTAAACATCCTTTTACAGATCTCCAGAACTACATTGACAGCGGGGAGAAGGAGGGAATGACCCAACCCCCGTGCTCAGGTCCCCGAAGATCAGCCCCTGGGCAGTGCCAGCCTGTGTGACTGTCCTGATCCCCTACTCTGCCCCTTTGCCCAAAGAGCCAACAGAGCATATATCTTAGAGAAGACACCCTGTCACCTTCCAGGGTGCCCTGCCGCAGAACAGGAGCACCCAGCAATACAGCTGAGCTTCCAACAGGTTTCTGCAGTGTTGTCCAAGACCCACAAGGGAGGATCAGCCCCTGTGGAGTCCCTGACCCAAATTCTGACATAACCTCTATCACTTACTCACAAAGTGACCTTAGACTGCACTTTTCTGAGCCTCAGATTGTGCATCTAAAAATTGAGGTTAACAATGCTTACCACGTGGTTGTGAAGAAATGTAAATAAACCATGTGTGAAAATGATCTCTAAAACCAGAAAACCCCACATAAGCCTCAGTGAGGAAAGCAACACAGTGTAGTAATGAGAGAGAGATTGTTGTTGCCTATGCTTGTTGTTGTGGTTGTTGCTATTTATTATGGTGATGGTGGTTGTGTCAGGGTCTACAGTCTAATGCCCTGGTAGCTCTTTATTCACAGATACAAACTTGATACATCTGCTCAAGTAAATTAATTTCCCACCTCAAAAAAATTCCTTTAAAAAGAACACATTGGCCAAGCACAGTGGTGCACACCTGTAGTCCCAGCTACTTGGAGGCTTTGGTAGGAGGATCTCTTGAGCTCAGAAGTTTGAGGTTATACTGCGCTATGATTGTGCCTGTGAGTAGCCACTGCACTCCAGCCTTGGCAACACAGTAAGAACCCATCTCTAAATAAATAAATAAAAATAAAAAGAACTCATTCTCATGCCAATGTGTGAACTGACCCATGTATTTGTTGACCCAGAGTCTAAAGTGTGTTTTCACTAGCCAGTGCTGAAATCTGTAAGTTTCCCATGTCTTTCTTGCTTGTTGCTGTGCATGAGTGAGCTTCTCACATGCTCAAAGGCAGAAGCTGAGTGCTCTCACCTGGATTTGATACTCTCACCTCATGCTATTCTTGCTGAGGACCTTAAGGGTCACAGTGTGGCAGTGATTTCTCTGATAAAACAAAAATCTATGTAGTGTGATTAGGGCCCAGGTGAAATATCTCATAGGCTCCTGAAAACTCAGCCTGACTACAAGACCCCAGAACAGGCCCGGGGTTGCTGGAACCCACCCTAGAGACCCTCCCCTCAGAGCTCCCATGAAGGGGAACAAGAAGGGAGAGTGGGTGGCAGAGGCATTTTATAGTTTATCGAGGCATGGGTAGACTAATGTTTTAAAACAAACAAAAAAATCCTTGTTCTGTTTATTGAGCATCTTCTAAGCACCCAGTGTTGCACTGGATCTCAGACTATGACTGTGACTCGTTTGCAAAGGCTCCAGTCCCTGGGCTGTGCACATGCCAGGGTGCTTGTGAGGAGCAGTCAGTCTCTGTGCCTTTCAGGCAGACTGGGCCGTACCCCTGGACCCAAGCCTGGTGTGGGGTGAGGAGAGCTGCGTCAGAGAGAGCCTCCACAGAAGTGTTATGATGAGAACCTAGAGGAGCCCAGCAGGCCTGATGGAAGCAGCTGGTTCCTTGGCTGCCCTCATCCCGCCCAGGAGGTTATTTCTCTGGGTATAAACAGTCCCCTGCAGTTAGCAGGATAAATATAAACACAGCCTCCTGATCAGGGCTCAGAAACCAAGCTTTGCATTCTGGGCTCCCTGCTGCTGCCACTGCTGCTGCTGCAGAAAACAGAATGAGCCAGGGTGCAGCCACGTGGGACTTCTGCAGCCAAGCAAACAGGCTGCCCAGTCTCCTCCGGCTGCCATAACAAAGTACCACGGACTGGGGACTTAAACAAATGAAATGTATTTTCTCACAGTTCTGGAGGCCAGAAGTCTAAGATTGAGAGGCTGGCAGGGTTGGTTTCTTCTGAGGACTCTCTCCTTGGCTTGCAGACAGCCAACTTCTCCATGTCTACACATGGTCTTTGTGTATGTCTGTGTCTTAATATTCTCTTCCTATAAGGACACCAGCCGTATTGGATTAGAGCTCACCATAATGGCCTCATTTTACCTCAATTCCCTTTTTTAAAAGCCTGTCTACCAATGTAGTCACATTCTGAGATACTGGAGTGTTAGGATCTCAACATAGGAATTTATGGGGCATACAGATCAGCCGAGAACAGGAGTCTAGGAGGTCACCAAGACCACCTCCCTGCCTTCAGACCGAAACTCATCAGAACCTTCCTAGGGGAAGGAGTCAGCCCAAATCTTAAAGACCACCTTAGAGAAAGATATTTCATATATTTGGTGTGGCTTGGTGATTTTCAGAAATTGCTGTTGCTGGTGACTAAAAGCCAGCTTGCTTCCACAAAGGATCTGAATGAATGTAAGTGCTGAAACTAGAATAACTGAACCATAAGCTCTAAGAGCGCAGGACCGTCCTAGCACAGCGCTAGCCATAGCATGCTCCCAACAAGCTTCCTATGGACAGGAAGAGAACAAGGGGAAGAAGGAAGGATGTAGGAAGCTAAAAATCAATTGGAAAAGGGTGAGGGATGTAACGAGTACTGGGACGCAGCTCTACAGCAATGAATGGCCACAGTGGCTCTGCACTTCCCATTGGAACACTCAAACTGGGCAATAGGGCACTCAGGGGTCAATAAAAGGCAGCAAGTAGCAAGTGCCCTCTAGAAAACCAGCACCTCAGATTCTGAATTCCAGGAGGAGGGAATCTCACAGATCGATCTTATTTATTTATGTAGAGACAGGGTCTCACTGTGTTGCCCATGCTGGAGTGCAGTGGTGGAATCACAGCTCACTGCAGCCTTGACCTCCTGGGCTCAAACAATCCTGCCTTGACCTCCTGAGTATCTGGAACTACAGATGTAAGCCACCATGCCCAGCTTTTTTTTTTTTTTTTTTTAATTGTTTATAGAGATGTCATCTCACCCTGTTGCCCAGGCTGGTCTCAAACTCCTGGTCTCAAGCAGTCCTCCTGCCTTGGCCTCCCAAAGTGCTGGGATGACAGGCATGAGCCACTGCACCTGGCCTAACAGATCTTTAAAGAGAGACATGGGCAGTGATGCTTTTTCTTTGGTTTTGCAGAAGACACAGCAAAGGTCTTCAAATGGTTGCTTCCTGTCCCTTCAGAAAGGCTGAAGATGGAGCACTAAATCCCAGTGAAGCCACTTCTTTGGGGAGCAAGAGCACTGTCATTCACTTGCTATTTTCTGATCACCCATCTTGATGTAGAGATGGCATTTGAGGGGTCTTTACTGCTATGGTTACCAGGCTCTCGTTCAAACACTGACAGGGTGAGCCCATGCCCTCTCATGTCCCAGGCTGGACACTCAACCTCTGGCACAGTGACTACACCTTGTGGCTGGCACAGAGTAGGAAAGTGAGTAGCTGTGAGTACACGTGTAAGGGAGGGGTTTGATGCTGTTGTGAAACTTTAGCACCATTGCCTGTATCTTCTTCAAGACAGAGATCTGCCCTTTGAGGCCTCCCCGCTACTCCGCCCTTTGCAGAGGCCTAACCTTAATAAGGAGCTGAAGAAGCATATTTAGTGTTTCCTCTGTGCCAAGCACTCTGCTAAGTCTGCAGACCGTCCCCTCCCCTCTGATTCTCACAACAACCTGTAAGGCAGTGCTGTCTCTACTTGATAGATGGAGAAACTGAGGCATAGCGAGTAGCTTGCTGACAGCCACCAGTGAGTAGTGGGGGCTGAATCGACCTTAAACCCTTGACTCCAGGGCTTGTGATTTAGCCACTGTACTCAGACATGGGCAAGCCATGCACTCTTCTGAGATAAAGCACAGTGTGTGCCCTGGTCCCAAGCACTTTTGCTATGAATGTCCTTGGCCTCCCTGGGGAGGGGCTTTAACAGCAGCCTCCCTTGCCTGTGTCTTCTTCTTCCCCTTTTGGCTCCTTCTGCAACCCTCCCAGTGTGGCATCCACTTAGCTATGTCCCTTCTCTCCTTCACAGAGCCAGCTTCCTCCCAGTTGCCAAATACCAGGAGAACTGTTAGGTTTCCATTGTACTAGATTCTTTGAGAAATTTCTGACCCCTTCCTTCCTTCCCAAATGGCCTCTAGCTTCAGCAACTTCATCCTCTCCTGCGTTTGTGGCCTCCCTTCCTTAGTCCCCTTATAGCTACTCCCCTGGTCTGGGCCACCCCACCTATTTGATCTGCGGCCTCTGAACTAGACTCGCTGATCTCACCCCTACAGTCTGTCCCCAGTATTATAGCCAGAGACACACTTTTTATTACACCTAAAAATTTTTAATAGTCATTGATTGAGAATATATAAACACTATGAACAAAACACAAACTGATATACCCTCAAGCGTTTCCCTTGTTAATAGGCTTGAGAGATGAGGTTGTGAAATGGGAGGTATAAATTCTGGCTCAGACCTCAGGGAGACAGATGTCATGTAAGCTACATTATTTCTCCTGGATTCAATTTCCCATCTACAAAATGGGGCAATGATGACATTGTCTTTACTGGGTTATGGTGATGACCACATTAAATAAGACAAAAAAATTGCTCCACATTGTTTGCCACTGTTAAAGAAGTTGATGGGTGTTCCTTTAATCTAATTTCCTTTTAAAATTGCATGAGACTGCTGACAGAAAAAGAAGACAGTTATCAAATACATTCAGCATATTTGCTTTCACTTGAAATCGACTCAAATATTATATTTCTTTCTTTTTATGTAAAACTAGTGGTTTATCTGTTTCTCCCTCACATTAAAATCTAATGAAAGTCATAGTTTTTTCTCATTTCTGGTACATTTATGTCTCCTACACTTTGCCCTGAAAGTGTGCAGGAGGGATTTGCTGGCTAATCTCTTTGTCCAGTGTTTTCTCTGTCACTCAGGCTAGAGTACAGTGGCATGATCTCGGCTCACTGCAACCTCTGCCTCCTAGGTTCAAATGATTCTCCTGCCTCAGCCTTCAAAGTAACTGGGATTATAGGTGTGCACCACCACGTCTGGCTAATTTTTGTATTTTTAGTAGAAATAGGGTTTCACCATGTTGGCCAGGCTGGTCTCGAACTCCTGACCTCAAGTGATCCACCCACCTCAGCCTCCCATAGCACTGGGGTTACAGGCATGAGCCACCATGCCTAGCCCTTTTTCACTCTTTTCTGTTTCCAGCCCCTCTGCCTCAAGGCCTTTGCTTGAGCTGTTGACTGACCTGGAACACTCTTACTCTAGTCCTTTATCAAATGTCCCTTCCATAACAAGGCCTCCCTCACCCACCTCACTTAAAACCACAACCTGCCTCCTACCCACCCACACACTTTTCACCCTCTTAGTCTGCTCTGTTTTTTATTTTTCTGTAGCACTTGCCACTTTCTCACAGGCCACATAGTTGAGTATTATTTGTGCTGTATTATTCTGTCTCCCATACTGAAATGGAAGCTTCATGAGGGCAGGGGACTTTGTCTATTTAGATCACTGCTGAATCCCAAGGGCCTAGCACAGTTCCTGGCACATAGTAGGCCCTCAAATGTTTGTTGAATGAATGCAGCCTCCTTTAGAGACTCCTCTTCTGCCCTTTAGATACTGGGGTTCTTCAGAGACCCTTGTTGTCATACCACATGTGCTCCCTGAAAAATCTTATCCACATGACACCTGAACCCTTGAGTGCCAACCTGGATGTTGCAGGCCTTGTCCCTGACTGCCTCTATCTCCTGGCTAAGGCATCTTCACTACTCAGTTCCAATGGCAACTGCTCTATGATGCCCTCCCAAACCGCTTCTCTTGCTTCCTGGCATCCCCTGACATCTCCCTTGCTGTCATTTTCATAGGGTGTTGTGGTCGTTGTGTATGAGGAAAGGGACCATATCTTATTCATTTTTATTTATAAACTTTAAAAAAATAGTGCTTGTTGGGGGTGAACTTAATGGTTTCAAAAGTAGTAACTCCCATTTGCACCACAGAAAATGTGAAATATTTATAAAAGCATATAGAAACTTAAAATAAAAATCACCCATATTTTCACAACTGAGAGGTATGCTCCATATATGGAATTAAGTGCGTGTATGTGCACACATGCACATACGTAGCCAAGTAAATTGGAACACTTGGAAAGAATTTCATTTACAAAAAATAATGAATGGCATCCAGTAAAATGCTATTGCTATTATGGGCTGCCGAGTGCAGCAGCATTTTGAGAAAGACGAAAGCAGCCCCTGAGCGGGGAGCTGGCCTCACACTCCCAGTGGGGCTGGGGGTGTCTGCTGTGGAGCATAAGCGTTTCACAGAACCTCTGATCAGGCAAAGCCGCCTTATGACCATGATGCACTGAGAGAAAAACAAGACCATTCACCCCCCAATCATGTCCAAACACAGACTAAAACAATAACATCATCCAAAGCACAAAGAAGACCAACATCCCTCATCCGGTGAGTATGAGCAGCTGCTGCTTCTTGGCCAATCCCAGCTTGGCCTCTTTATGTTCCCATCTTCTAGCTAAGTTAGGATGCACAGTCATAGAAGTACTCCCCCTTTTTGGCAGTATCCTATCCAGAGTGAAGGCCGCTTCCTTAAGCCCTCCCTAAATCACCTAACTCAAGAAGTCAAGCCCAACTCCTAGAATTAGCCTACCGAGACCAGCTCGGCCATAGAGACACCCACCCTGCCGGCACTGAAGGCATTAAGAAGCAGACACCCAGATAGAACAGCAAAGTGGCACCATCCGAGGGCCAACTGCCTTCCCAGCTGAGAGCATCAGGGGGCTGACAGCATTCCAGGCTGAGGGCCTGGAGCAGATTCTGACCCACGTACTTATTCTCTCTGAACAGATTATTATTAACAAACAGGTGTTCTGTGTTTTCTCATAGAACCAAGATAAACTACGTAGGCAGCTGGTGCCTGCTTACCACTGATCAAGGACAAACTAGAAAGTATTCTCCACGAGGGAGCCACGGCGGCAGGGTCACATATCTCATGCTTAAGGAATTGTTTTAACCGGCATAAGATATACATATACTGTCTTGCTAATTTAGAATGCCCCAAGTAGTTTTCCACTTGGAGGGGGAAGCAGCTAGGTTTTCCTCGCCATTGTTCTTCTTAGCAAACAATATAATTTATAATATACTCAGCATTTCCCAGCATTAGTCCTCTTTGATAACCTCTGACTGAGATGCCCTAGGCTTCCTATGGTGGCCAGGCTTCCTCGTGGCAGTGAGCCAAGAAGCTCAGTTGTGTTTGACTACAGTTGTGTTCTTGGAGGTCTGGGGCCACAGAGCATGGACAATCTTACTACAGTCTTCCTCCCCCTGCCCTCATGCCTGGAACACAGCAGGTCTCAAAAACATGTTGAGTTAACGGAAACGAAGATGGAGACCATGTTTCTGGTACGGCGTCTGCTGGTAATCACTGGACAAACTGCCAATTCTGTCAGGAATTTAGCAGCTGTTCCCTGAGCACCTGCATTCTGGAGGGTGGTGGGAAGCCCAAGACATAGGCCATGTCCTCATTGGCAAGATAACGTAGAAAAACACAAAGGTTTAAATAATTCTCTGGGACAATAGGGCAGGGGCTGTCACAAGGCAGCACACAACTAAATGCCTGAGCTGACAGTGCTGCCACGTGATGGAGAGGATTCAGAAAGGCGAAGAGAAAAGGAAATAAGTCATTCCTGACCTTGAAATGGGAACCCAAGGCAGCTGAGCCGGAGACTGATCTGGGCAGAGCTGTACCTCAATACCACCAACTGGGACAGTGCGCAGAATGAGCCAAAATGTGAGAGAATGTTTCCAGAAAACCAGGGAGCCTGGGTCCCAGGCCATATGAAGGGAAGGGGACAATAGGCACAGCAAGGAGGTGGCAAGAAGGCAGATTTGAAATTGGGCGTACCTGAGTTGCAGTGCTTGTTGTGCCATCTTCTGTGACCCTGACCTTCAAGGTCATTAATGTCTCTGAACCTCAGCCTCCATCTCCTTCTGTCTCACAGGGTCAGACATGTCATGCCACAGACCCAGGGCAGGCATTTTGGCCACAGCAAGTACCCTGGCGCAGTGTACTTGCTCATCTCAGGGAAAAATCACAGCTGCATTCTCTGGACCTAAGGCAGAGTCAGGCTTCAAGAGACGGAGTGGAAAGAGCTGTGGGCATGGGTCTGGGGCCTGTGCTGCCTTACTTCTCTGAGCCTTGGTTTCCTCACCGGTGTAATGACGCCTCCCCCAGGAGTTGCTCTGGGGATTACACCTGTGAAAGCACCAGCAGAGTGCTTGGTCTGGGATGGGGCGCCATAAATTCAGTCCCTACCATCCCTCACTTCCTGTGTGCCAGCCATCAACCTCCCTGTCTGTCTGTGGCAGCTGAGAGTGGAATGTACCGTTGGTTCCAGCCCCACCCCCATTAGAGGAGGGGTGTGCCTTACCTCTCAGCCACAGTCCAGCAAGCCAGCCCCTGCTGACCACAGGCAGGCCCTGACAGATGCTGTGCTTTGACATTTTGGGCTGAATGAAAAGAGAGACCCTTGTGCTGAGGTGCTGTGGCAGTCCCTTTACCAGCCCATAGGGTAGGCAAGTCAGGGGCTAGCAGGACAGACACACCACTCCCCGTGGGCCTCTGGAGCACCTCCCTGGCTGCAGCTGAAAGGTGTGGGTTTGTTTTCATCATGGCCACTAGTCTTTATTACTCCTTTGAAGCAGCCAACCAGGCTGCCTTCTGTGGGAAGGCCAAGCCTGGGGACCCCTCATTTGGAGGGAGCCAGGCCCTTAAGGAGTGTCCTCTGTGCCCCAAGTTGTCCCCGAAGGTTCTGTGCCCCCTCAGCCTGGGCCTTGTGCCCCCCAGATGCAGCTTGTAGCTCCATGGAAAGGACGAGGCTGTGCTTCTCCAGGCGTATAAAACGAATTCATTGAGAGGGCTTGGAACTACCCACTTTAGAGCAGGATTCTTTGCTTTACAAACCACCACAGACTTCCTTTTAAAATCTGCTCCTGTGTGACAGAAGAGTTGAGGTAAGGTGATTGAATTGACATTGTTTTGCGACTCCGAGTGCCTTCTCTCCACGGCCACCCAGCCCGTTTCCCTTCTGAGGGGTGCTGTGACCCGGGAGCTCTTCCCTGGACAAGCCACATGTGCGCCCTGAACTGGCTGGGAGGAGGGAGAGATGGGGTAGGTAGGCAGAGCTTTCCTCAACTCACTGCCCCTAACTCTGGGTTCTTCAGTCACATCTTTGTCCCATCAAAGGCCTCCCTTGGTCTTGGATTCAGATATCTCCCAAAATTCTGGGCTTAGCTGAGGTCTCTGCTCTTTTTGTGGGGGGCAGAAGGGGCAGTGATCTCATCCCTGGGAAGGATTAGTCATCAGGGAGACAGGGACAGATCTGGGGGGGCAGGCTGGAGACGGGCTCTATGTAAATGAGTCATCTTCCCGCCAGCTCAGGCCAAGCTTGACAGCTGCTCCCCAGGAGAGGTTGTTAAACGGGAGGTACCCGGAGGCAGGAGTGGTTAACTGGCTTTTAATAAGTCATTTTGCTGAATGATTTCTGGTGAGGAGAGAAAACCTTAATCCCAGAGATAAAGTGAAGAGTGGGGGGTTGAAGCCAGTCCCGCTGGCAAGGAAGGCTGTGCCGAGGTACAAAGCTGATTCAGGAAAGTCCCTCGCCTGTGCTCAGTTAACCAAAACCTCTCTAATGGCAGAAGTCACTGGCCTGAGCCTGTGGGGTTCATCCTCTGTCCCTAGCTCCCGTACTCTTGCCACCTCATCTGGCCCCACCTCCAATCCTCTGCTGTCATCAAATGAAGAAAGTCACCTCAAAGGCCCCCAGAGAACAAGACAAAAGCAGAACAGGGACGGAGGACCGTTTCCTCTGTGCCTGGCTGACTGTAGCTTCTCTGTCCCGATCACCGCGCACCCAGGGAGAGAGGGGTGCAGTGGATGCTCCCACCCCATACCTGCTGTCAGAGGGAAGAAAACCAAGAGCTTCTGTCCTCAGGGAGCAGTCCATCCGGCTCCACAAATCAGACAAACCCACAAGTGCCAACAAATACAGCAGCCCACAGTCTCAGCTTTTCCACAACAGCCCCAATTTAAAATCTCCCTCCCACACACATACTCTCTCACTTTGGGGACTGGAAAAGATGGTGCCTAACCTCTAGCCAGGCCTCCTACCCGGCACAGGGTCCAATGCTGGAAGTGAGCCCAGAGGTGAGGAGATGGAGGCCCAGCGAGGTGGGAGAACGGCGAGTCCAAAGGTAGAGCCAGACTTGAGTGTACATACGACGGCGTTTCCCTGCCATGGAAATCCACACATCACTTTGTGATTTGCCCATTCCCTGCCTGCTCCACCTGAACCACCTCACTGTGAAATAAGGGCCATGCCTCACCCATCGGGCTTCCCAGCTATGCTTGGCGCTTTTGGGGAGCTTACTATGTCCCGGACACCGTGGGATGCATGTGGGAACTGCATCCTCATTTAATCCTCACAGTGTCATTCAGGGGTAGGGCACTGGGCCAGACATGGTGGCGAGTGCCTGTAATCCCAGTACTTTGGGAGGCCAAGGAGGGCAGATCACCTGAGGTCAGGAGTTGGAGACCAGCCTGGCCAACATGGTGAAACCCCATCTCTACTAAAAATACAAAAATTAACTGGGCATGATGGCAAGCGCCTATAGTCTCAGCTACTCAGGAGGCTGAGGCAGGAGAATGGCTTGAAGGTGGACTGAGCCGAGATTGCACCACTGCACTCCAGCCTGGGCAACAGAGTGAGACTGTCTCAAAAAAACAAAAGGTAGGCCATTGGGCCATTTTTAGAGGAAGAAGCAAGGGTCAGAGAAGGTAAGAAATATGTCCATGTCACTCCCTAAGCAAGTGGAGGTGCCAGAGCCTGACACCACCGTCCCTGCTCCTAGCTCTGCTCTCAGCTCTCCAAGAGGCCCTTCCCAAGCCTGCAGGAGTGAAGACTCACTGAGTTTGTCTTCTGAGCATGAGGTCACTCTAGAAGTTTCTACAGAGCAGGGCACAGTGACAGGTGCCAGGCAATGCTTACTCCACACAGCTCCTGTAGGGTCAGCCGGAGTCCAAGGTGCTGGGAGACGCTCCCAGGGCTACCAGGTAGAAGGCCTTGACTGTGAGTTGTCCAGGTTCTTAGCATGTTGAGCAAAGAACTGAACGCACAAACAAAGCAGCAAAAGAATAAAGCAATAAAAGACAAAGGAATAAAAGAATGGAGTAATTCCCAGGCACGGTGGCAGGTACCTGTGGTTTCAGCTACTCTGGAGGCTGAGGCGGGAGGATCGCTTAAGCCCAGGGGCTGAAGGTTGCAGTAAGCCAAGATCATGCCACCGCACTCCAGCCTGGGTGACAGCAAGATCCTGTCTCAAAAAATAAAAAGCATAAAAAAAAAAACCCAATAATGAAAGCACAGGTTTATTGAGGCAGAAGTCCATTCCACACAGTGGGAGCAGACTCAAGCAGGCAGCCCAAGAGCCTCCCTATTGCAGTGCTCCCCAGGGTGCTTTTTTTTTAATGCTATTTATGAATTTGTGCTTGTTTATTGTTACTAGAATGTGTGCTCCAGGATAGTTAGTGTTGTCTGTTTTATTTAAAGCTGTATCCCTAATTCCTATAACAGCCTGGTACATAATGTGCAAATAAATATTTGTTGAATAAATGGATACTGTTTTTTGGTTTTTTGGGTTTTTTTGGGATGAAGTCTTGCTCTGTCACCCAAGCTGGAGTGCAGTTGCACGATCTCAGCTCACTGCAACCTCCACCTCTCCCAGGGTTTTTATAAAGCTAAAAGAATTTGATAACACCCCTAGGTGCCCTTTAGAGGCCTAGGGTTGGTTACACCCTATGAAGAATTGGCCTGTGACAAATCAGAGGCTAAAATGACAGCTTGGCCCACAATCAGAGGCTGAAGTGGAAACTGCTGCCTTGTTATCACAGGAAGATGTGGCCTGTGTGCTGCCTAATCTTGCCTAGAATTGGCTGCACCTGCTGTTCTTTTGATTATGCCTTAACCCTTGGTTACCCTAATTCCCTATTCTCCTGCCTCACCAGCATCGTTCCTTCTCTTCTTCCACAGATTCCCCTGCTCCATTGGTGAGTTACTGGATATTTCCTATGGGACAGGCTTCACCAGCAGGATGAACCCCTCACCCTGCCCAATGGCCCTGACACTGCACTCTCCCAGCAGGGGATGCCTTTCCCAAGCCTAGGCCTCTGCCCCTGGCCAATCTCTTAAAATCCCACCTAATCTTTTTTGTTTGTTTAGTTTTTGGTTTTTTTGAGACAGGGTCAGGCTGGAGTGCAATGGTACAGTCATGACTCACTGCAGCCTTGACCTCCCACTTCAGCCTCCTGAGTAACTGGAACCACAAGCATATGCCACCATGCCCAGCTGATTTTTAGGGTTTTTGTTTTTTTTTTTTTTAGAAATGGGATCCCACTATGTTGCCCAGGCTGGTCTTGAACTCTGGGCTCAAGCCATCCATCTGCCTCAGCCTCCTAAAGTGCTGGGATTACAGGTGTGAGCCACCATGCCTGGCCCCACCCAATTGTTGAGACTGGACACAAATATCTCTTCTTCTGTATGTCTTTCCTAATCATTCCATCAGGAAGTCCTCAGCTCTGATGCTGACCTAAATTGGTCTGGATGCATCTGGGGACTGGGGATTGTTTTCAGTTCCCCAGGTGATTCTGTTGTGCAGCTTGAGTTGAGAATTGCTGCTCTTGCCAAAAGCAACCTACCTCTCCTTCCAGACTCTTGTGCATTTGCTGCTTTCCTTTATCTCATTGCAGACTCCTTCCTCTAGTTTCAAAGCTCTGCCATGTGCCCGCCCTGTGATCTTGGGCAAGTTACTGAACTTCAATGTCTTTCTCTGTTAAATGCAACTCAGTTTACTAATCTCACAACTGGGGATAATAATCATCCCCACTGTAGTTCATCAAGTCTTAGACACTATAGATTATAAACACACCATCATTGTGTGTACCATTTCAATTTTTAAATACTGCCAAATAAACTGTCAGGCCATTGACTACAAGGTGCATGGTTTCAGAGATGTTAACGAGAGAGGAAAAAAGCTGTGACTTGGAATCAACGAAAACAGTCTCATGCAGTTGTGAGGATTAAATGAATTGAAGGGCTCGATACACACCAGCTGTTATTACACCCTCCGCATTTTCAGTCCTAAGTGCTTTAATGACTTCTCCAGCCATTCTTTTAGCACCCGCTCTCCCAAAAGGTTCAGGGCTTATCCAGGGTGGTCGGTTGTCCTCCCCAGGGATGTGACATGGAGAAAGCTGACACGTGCAGCCCTAAGGTACTGGGGCTGGAGCACATGTCCCAGGAGAGTCTCTGGGCCAGTGCCCTCTCAAGTGTCCAGTCCTCCCCCATGGAGTCTGGTTAGAAGCCCCTCCTGCTCCCAGATAGTGTCACAGTTCCAGCCACAGAGCAGGCTGTTGGCAGCCCTGCCCTCCATCCCACAGCCCTCCCCACATTTCCCACTCCTCCCTGTTTGGAGACAGGGACATGGGAGGCCTGGCTGCTGTCTTGGCTGGGCAGGGCTTGGCCTTGTGTGAGCCTTGGGTTCCTTATGAAAATGAGGCTTTTAATCCCAACACTGGCCAGTCAGGAAGGATCAAATGAGATAGGGATATTGGGAGAGGCTTCTCAGAGGAGTGTGCCAAGCTGACAAATGGGGTCATGAGTAGGGTTGCCAGGTTTAGGAAATAAAAAGACAGCATGCTTAGTGAAATTTGAATTTTAGAGAATCAACTATATTTTAGTACAAGTATGTCCCATGCAACATTTGAGATGTACTTAAAAAATGATTTCTTGTTTACTCAAGTCATATTTAACGGGGTGTCCTGTTACCTGGCAACCCTAATGAGCATGGGCCATGCCCAATATTTCTGAGTCTTTCTCCATCCCTGCCCACTGAGTCCACGCCTCAGCCTTCCCATGGCTTCTCTGCAGCCATGAAACTGCTTTGCACTGATTGACTTAGGTCTACTCATCCTTGAGCCAATCATGGTAAGGAACTGGATGATCCTGATTGGCCTAGAGTAATAGAGCCCATTCCTGGGGCTGGGTCAGTTCTCCAAGTAGCCTGGCTGCTACTCAACATAGTACAGGTTGGGAGAATGATTGGTAAGGAGAGAGCTGCAATGCCTACCACAAAAACATTAGGTCAATGGAAATTTAAATCAAAATATTTGTAGTTGGACAGATTTCAACCAATAGGGTCATCTGGAATACCTTATTAACATTGTTTCTTAAAGGAATGACATTCTTAAAGGAATACTCCATTTACATCAGATGTATGTGGGGACTTTTGCTAAAATGCAGATTCCTGGGCCCCTTTTCTGACACACTAAATAAACCTCTGAGTGAGACCTGCCATGGAATCTGCATTTTAATCATGTGTCCCAGTTGTTTAGAACAGCCCTGGTTTATACATGCTGTCCTGGGGTAATTATTAGGAGAGCCACTTTCACTCTCAGAAGTATCCCAGATTGGACTATACAGTACATTTTATTTCCATCTCTCTCAGTTGACAGTGCAGAGCCCAGCAGGAAAAGCTTCCAGCTGGTAATGAGTCAAGACTTCCCATCTGTCCAGCACAATGGAAAGGGCATGGGCTTCAGGGTCAGTTCAGCCACGTACAAACTAACTTCAATGAATGCTTCCCCTCCCTCAGCCCACTTCCTTGCCTGCATTGTTGGGGGTAATAGTGCCTCCCTCACAGAGTGGCTGGGAGGCCTGGATGGGAGGAGTACGTCAAGGGACCAGCCGATGCCACCCAGGGCTGCATGATACAGATCAGTGCTGGCCTCTCCATCTCGCTTCCATGCTCTCTGAGCTGAACTCCGAAGGCCCTGTCACCAGGGCCCCATTTGCGAAGGCGGCACCAGACAGACTGTGGGAACGAGCTTCACAGCTTTTGTCAAAGTGGCATAATAAAGCCCCCAAGTGTCTGCTCTTTGCAAATTGGGATGGCAGATCAATTGTAGCATAAACAAAATAGGCTTGGTGCAAACCCAGGGACAGATTACGCCTCTGCAGGGTGTGATTGAGGGGGAGGAGGAGATTCTCAGGGTGGCTGGGTTTGCCTTTTCTCTGGCTAAAGCTTTGAGGCCCCTCTCCAGAGCAGCTTGGCTCCCCACAAATTGCAAGAGCTTGGGAGACTGCTCCTCTACTCTGGGAGACAACTGGCTAGGCAGTAGCATGAGCATAGGCCCCAGTGCCCTCAGCAGGAAGCCTGTCCCAGGATCTCAGCATCCCCCAGAGCTCTGAACCTACTGACCTTGATGCGGAAGGAGGGTGGACTGTTTGTCTCCTAGGCTGAGCTGATTGTGCTCTGCAGGAAAGTGAAGGGCAGTAAAGCTGGCACAGAGCGACCTCAGGAACAGGACAGTAAGAAGGACGTTTTCACTGGCTGCCCTCTGCATTGTCGGAGACGCCTCTGACTTGCCTGTCCCTTAATTCTGGGCAGATGGTGCTACACAGCCAGTATGGTATTTAGCATCATTTGGGGCCTGCAGCCCCCCACCCCACCCCCAACTAAGTTGTTATGCTGAATGCAAGCTGAGCCATGGCCACGAGAAGATCCCAAGACGTGTTCTGGCCCAGACTCTATGTGACCTGTCCCAGGGGCGAGAGACTGCTGGCAGCAGAGGGGGCAGGATCTATACAAAACCACCAAGAAACCCAGTGAGGGGCCTCCAGGAAGGCATCCCAGAGACTCTGTTAGGACAGGAACTGCATCTGTCTGGTTTTCCACCATATTCCTGAGCCTCGAATCATGCTGCCAGCCTGATGCTGTCCTCAGTGAATGTTTGCTGAAGGAATGAACAGGCGGATGTTGGTCTTACCAGTTTCATGTCCGGTGTTAGTTGCCTTGCTGAGCCCCTCGGTTAAAGCCACATCCTGAGCATGAGGCCGGTCTCATTGTAGGTTTGGTCATCCAGGAAAAAGGCATATCCTCAACTGGAAACCCCAACTCCAATAGATGGCCTTGGGAAGGAGCCAGGAGTCCAAACATGGAAGAGTTTGGAGGAGTCGGAAGAAGCCCCCAGAGAGTGGAGGAGATGGCCTTGGTCTCTCAAAGTAGATCAGGCAGGGCAGGCCTGTGGGGACCCCAAAAGCCAATGAGTACTTTGCCTGTGGTCAACCAGGAAGGCTGTCACCCAGAAGCAGCAGTCCCCTCTGCACCTCATTCCTCATGCTGTCCCCAAGCCCTGGGTCAAGTGTTACGTAAATACCCCAGCTTGTCTGAGTTTTGGCATGAGAAGGCAATGAGTCCACCTTCGTAGACTCTTTAGGGGACAGGCATAGCCCCTCTTCCCTGTTAAGAGGGCAGCAGTGGTCAGTGGAAAGGGGCCACAGAGGACAGAGGACTCTTAAGGGCGAGAGTCACAACTCTCAGCAGCAGCCACTCTCCCATGAAGATGCTCCCCTGGCTGCAGTCCTGAAGGACTGAAATTTGGTTTCTTAAGAACAGTGGAGTTTCCTTGGTGCCCTCAGAATACAGTCTGGTGTGGTGGAAACAGTGTGAGCTTTAGATGCTAGCACACCTTGGTTTCAGTCTTGGTTCCACCATTTCCAAACTGTGGGGCCTTCGCAACTGCTTCACCCTTTAACCTGCAGTTTCCTCATCTGTTGAATGGAGCTGGCCTCTCCCTCAGGTTCTGATGACAACCTGTGATAATGCAGGCAGGGTCGGCCCTGTTAGGTGGTGACTTTCACCACAGTGGAGAGAAAATCCAGGTGGAACCAATTTATTAAATGGGCCAACACTGGAAATGGCTTTGTGTCATTTATCATCTTTAAGAACTTTTTAGGCCAGGCGCAGTGGCTCACGCCTGTAATCCCAGAACTTTGGGAGGCTGAGGTGAGCAGATCACCTGAGGTTGGGAGTTCGAGACCAGCCTGACCAACATGGAGAAACCCATCTCTACTAAAAATACAAAATTAGCCAGGCATGGTGGCACATGCTTGTAATCCCAGCTACTCAGGAGGCTGAGGCAGGAGAATTGCTTGCAGGAGGTGGAGGTTGCGGTGAGCCAAGATCACACCATTGCACTCCAGCCTGGGCAACAAGAATGAAACTCCATCTCAGAAAAAAAATAAACAACTCCTTTTTAGATTCCTTAACATCTTAGGTAGATGCTAGAGTTTTCCAAATAGTTTGGTTTTTTTGTGGGGTTTTTTTGTTTGTTTTTTGAGAGAGAGTTTCACTCTGTGGTCCAGGCTGGATGCTAGGGACACGATCTCAGCTCATTGCAACCTCCGCCTCCCAGGTTCAAGCAATTCTTGTGCCTCAGCCTCCCAAGTAGGTGGGATTACAAGTGCACACCACCACACCTGGCTAATTTTTGCATTTTTAGTAGAGACGGGGTTTCGCCATGTTGCCCAGGCTGGTCTCAAACTCCTGGCCTCAAGTCATTCACTCACCTTGGCCTCCCAAAGTGCTGGGATTACAGGCATGAGCCAGAGTGCTCAGCCAATTTTTCTTTTTTCTTCTTGAAACAAAGTTTCACTCTTGTTGCCCAGGCTGGAGTGCAATGGCGCAATCTCTGCTCACTGCAACCTCTGCCTCCTGGGTTCAAGCAATTCTCCTGCCTCAGCCTCCTGAGCAGCTGGGATTACAGGCGTGTGCCACCACACCCGGCTAATCTTTTGCATTTTTAGAAGAGACTGGGTTTTTCCATGTTGGTCAGATTGGTCTCAAACTCCCGACCTCAGGTGATCTGCCTGCCTCGGCCTCCCAAAGCGTTGGGATTACAGGGATAAGCCACTGTGCCCAGTTTTTTTTTTTTTTTTTTTAAGATGGAGTCTCACCCTGTCACCTAGGCTGGAGTGCAATGGCGTGATCTCCTATCACTGCAACCTCTGCTTCCCAGGTTCACGTGATTCTCCTGCCTCAGCCTCTGAGTAGCTGGGATTACAGGTGCATACCACCACACCCGACTAATTTTTTATATTTTTAGTAGAGACGGGGTTTCACCATGTTGGCCNTTTTTAGTACCAGTTTAAGATTGAGACTCATTCTCAGATGTTTAATCAAATCTTCAAATTCACTTCTAATCAGAGCTTAGCCTCCCCCTCCAGCTCGGGGCTGATACATGGCTCATGGGACCCACAGTGGATGGGGCATGGGGGTGATCTTACATCACTGGAGCCACTATCATTCCTTCTTAACTTTTGCTAGTAGGGCTGCAAGGCTCCCTGTTAGAACAGGCATATGTGCTTTCATAGCAACTATTTATGGGTCCTTGGGAGCCCTGTACAGGGACCACTCCCTGCCCCATTCTCTGAGTGGGCACTGCCCTCTCCATCCTTCCTCCTGTGACTTCCTCCCTCTCACGCTGTCCCCAGCCCCCTGACCCTCAGCCTCTTCTTGCTGGGGCCACCCTGCACCAGCAGGCAGCCCTCTTGGGCAGTCTCTTCAGATCTCTTCTTTTCAATATCCACTTGTCACCCACTGGTGACCCATGTCACCCTCACACATCCTGATGCAGCAAGCCCTCGAAGTGCAGATGGCTCCCATGAGTGCCCTCTTCCTCCCCGCCCTCTTCCTCACCTGCCTGTGGGGCCTGCCCCAGTCAGCTTCCCACCCAGAGAACTCTCCAGCACAGCTCTGGACTCCAGGGGAACTGTCAGATTCTCCCAGAACTCTCACCATGCTCCACTCTGGGCAGGGCTGTGAGCGGCTGTGCCCAGCCGCTGGGAAGTGAGCTGCCGGGCTCTCCTTTTGCTGCAGCCCCATAAGTCCTCTTGACCTTCCCTGCTCCAACCATCCCCTGGCCTAGGGGTGAGTGAAAGAAGCCACACCACTCCCCACCGCCACAACTCCCCAGAACAACTTCCTGACTAATGGAAGAGCCCATCAATCCCCAGCCTTTCCATACAGCCTGGAGGTGGGGGTGTGGGGGGTTGCTAGCCCCAGACCTGTTTTGCTGTTTTAGTAAGTCCAGCATTGATGTGTCTGGAACTTCTGTTAGAATGGGGAGAACTGTACACATATTGTTCTCAGCTTTGAGACAGTAGCTGAAAAATACAATTCAACATTTTCTTAGTTAGACAAAGTACTGTTTTTTCAGGCCCAGGATTTTCAGTTACCTTAGGAATTTAACAGAGTTATCCCTCTATAGGAGATTTTGTTTTCCCTCAGTGAGTAGACACAGTATTGTGCATACTGGTCTATGCACCAGGTTTGAACCCAGGACAAAAGGTGGCAGTCTGTCCCCAATAAGATGCAGGTTACAGCCCCTAAGCCCCTACTCCCTCACCTGTACAGTGAGGGGCATGTCAGAATTAGGGTATCTGAGAGTTCTAACAGTCTAGAAATTAAAATTTTTTTATGAGTACAAAAAACTCATAAAACATACAATTTTACAAATTATTATACAGCTAACACACATGTAAATAACACCCAGGCCACAAAATCATTTCTAGTACCCCAGAGGTCCTCTCTGTCCCCTCTCAGCTCCTACTCCCTGCCATCCTCCAGAGGAAATCCCAGGTCTGACTTATCAAAATTACTTCCTTGCTTTCCCTTATAATTTTACCAACCATGCAGGCATCCCTAAAAAATATTGTAGTTTGGTCTGATTTCCAATTTTATACTAATGGAATAATGCAGAATGTATTCTTTTGTGTCCAGTTTATTTTGCTCAACATTCTTTTTGTGAGATTTATCTGTGTTGTTGCAAGTAGCGATGGTTCATGCTTTTTCATTGCTGTATAGTATTCTTTTTATGAATAGGCAATCATATAGTTGTGTTGTTAGACATTTAGGTTATTGGTCTAAAACATTTTATAAACACACACACATACTCCCACTCCACCTATAGCCATGTAACTTCAGAATTGATTTATTTATAAATTCAAGAACTTGAGTGTGGCTTTACAATGTAGCACAATCCCTCCATCAGGTTCTTGGTTACATAGCTACTTTGGTTTTTTTCACTTTCTGTGAATGTAGGGACATAATCCATCTTCTTCCTCAACATGGGTAACATCATAAGATTTTCCCCTAACCCGAGACATTAAGCATAAGATGAACACCACGCTCAGGCAATTGGGCATTTCCTTCAGACAGTCTAGAAAATGATTGTTAGCACATAGGCTTAAGGAACATACTCTGAAAGTAATACAAGAAATATTTTCTATAGTCTGTTTAGGGAAATCATAAGCCACATGGGACAATTCTTCTCTACTTTCCCAAGGCTAGTCCTACCCCACTGGCAGGGCACAGGTAGCCCTTCTGCTATAGGGCACAAATTAAACGGGGATGCCCCTAACCACTGCCAGAGGTGTTGAATGGTACCATGGTGCTGCTCAGACAAATGATCCATTTTTTCAGCTCAGGCTCCAAGCAGTAAGTGAATCTTCCCACCAAGAGATGAAACCCCCTCCCATAATCAGTCAGGCAACCATGAGTCCCACAGAGAGACCACAGCTAGCAGTCGGCAGAGAGCCCAGGCTGGAGAGGCAGAGCTGCCACTCTGCACTGCCCTGGATGGCGTGGGCGAGCACACTGGCAGGCAGCCACACCTGCAGAAATCAATTGATAAGGACACCCTTAAAGCCTGTGCGTTGAACATATGGTAAGTTAAGAATGATAAGAGCCTGAAACAATATGCCGTTGTGTAGACCTCTCAGAACAAAGAAATTTGAGACATACCACCAGCACGGGACCCAGCTGGGCCAGAGCCTTTCCTTGGCCATAAGTGTGAGCAAGGATGATTGATGGTGATCCTTGGTTGAGGAGCTGGCACCCAGTGGCAGAGCCATGCTCACTCCCTGAAGGGTGTGGGTGAACTACTCTCCAACAATCCTTTCGTCAGCTTCACAAAGCTCTTTTCAGAGACCATTAACTCTAGCCACCTGATTACACTCTACCTGATCCCAGAGTGAGAAATCCCAATTTAGGCAAAGCCCTACGGAATCTTCCCTAACAAGGCTGTCTGCTCAGGTGTGCTCCAGGTTACATTAAAAAACCAAGCATTTCGAGAAAGACTTATAGTCGAGTTTTTCAGTTTGGATTCATTCACAATTCCAAATAACTTATTTGAGGAAAGAAGAGGAGCTACAGTTGACTTTTGAGCACTGACACTTAATTTTGGGGTCCATTAGTAGGCAGAGTTGGTAAACTGATTTTTTTTAATAACAGGGAGGGGTTGAAAATCTTTGACATACTTGGAAAAAAATGGGCACATAGGACAACTCTTTAAAACCTGCCCTTTCAACAGAAAAGCCTGCTATTCTAGTATGAAAGACTTTAGAATCATCTGGGAATTGGTTTGAAATGCACATTCTCGTGTCACCCCATATTCACATTGTAAGAACTAGGAAGTGACAGGACTACCCACTTGGCCTCATGCCCAATTCCAGAAGGCATGAAATGTTGGTAGACTAAGAAAATATGGTCCTTTCTCTGCCTCTAGAAAAAATAATAAAGAATTCGCTGGACCTGGTGGCAAACACCTGTAGTCCTATCACTTGGGAGGCTGAGGCAGGAGAATCACTTGAGCCCAGGAGTTCAAGGCTGCAGTGAGCTATGATTGCACCACAGCACTCCAGCCTGTGTGACAAAGAACCTGCCCCCCCACCACACACACACAAAAGAAAATATGATCCTTTGACCAAAGACCTTTTCAAAGTGCCTGTGCAGTGAAAATTAGTCACAGCACTAAGATTACTTGGCTTTTTTCCCCAGTCTCAAGTAGGCAGTGGAGTTCCCAAGTAACAAGACTGGTATAAAAAATGTACAAGCACATGAGAAGCTAGGTGTCTTCGAAGAGATCTATGTTGGTTTTTTTGCTAATGTAAATATTTGTAATTCACCCAGCAAAATTCACCTAAACTAGCATATTAATGTATTTATGAACTAAAATAAAGATGACAGTTTTCAAAAAACAATTTGGGGGAGTGGGAGAGCAGGTGTCACTTGTTTGCTTTGTGGGTATCTCAGTGGTTTGCACCTGTGCAGCAGTGGTTTCTATTTTGTATGTCATGATGGGTCCTTCCTAGTGACTACCTGCCCCACCCACTTGGATTTATAGGTCCCCAAGATGAAGGGCCCTGTCTCCCCCATCAGTATAGGGGCTGCCAAGATCATGAACCCTATCAGGTGCCACCAAGGGAGAGAAATGACTAAGTGATGTTTTCCCTCCACCTGAGTGGTGCCACTCAAAATAGGAGCCACGCGAGCACCTGCATGCTCCGCCCCCCCCCCCCAACGCCCCGTGAGGACCACCTGCGCGGCCAGGACCGCGCTGACCCTGCCCTGTCTCCACAGGTTTCGGCATGACCACCCCCGCGACGGTGGGCGGGAAGGCCTTCCTCATTGCCTACGGACTGTTCGGCTGCGCCGGGACCATCCTATTCTTCAACCTCTTCCTGGAGCGCATCATCTCGCTGCTGGCCTTCATCATGCGCGCCTGCCGGGAGCGCCAGCTGCGCCGCAGCGGCCTGCTGCCAGCCACCTTCCGCCGGGGCTCCGCGCTCTCGGAGGCCGACAGCCTGGCGGGCTGGAAGCCCTCGGTGTACCACGTGCTGCTCATCCTAGGCCTGTTCGCCGTGCTGCTGTCGTGCTGCGCCTCGGCCATGTACACCAGCGTGGAAGGCTGGGACTACGTGGACTCGCTCTACTTCTGCTTCGTCACCTTCAGCACCATCGGCTTCGGGGACCTGGTGAGCAGCCAGCACGCCGCCTACCGGAACCAGGGACTCTACCGCCTGGGCAACTTCCTCTTCATCCTGCTCGGCGTGTGCTGCATCTACTCGCTCTTCAACGTCATCTCCATCCTCATCAAGCAGGTGCTCAACTGGATGCTGCGCAAGCTGAGCTGCCGCTGCTGCGCGCGCTGCTGCCCGGCGCCCGGCGCGCCCCTGTCCCGGCGCAACGCCATCACCCCGGGCTCCCGGCTGCGCCGCCGCCTGGCCGCGCTCGGCGCCGACCCCGCGGCCCGCGACAGCGACGCCGAAGGCCGCCGCCTCTCGGGCGAGCTCATCTCCATGCGCGACCTCACGGCCTCCAACAAGGTGTCGCTGGCGCTGCTGCAGAAGCAGCTGTCGGAGACTGCCAACGGCTACCCGCGCAGCGTGTGCGTCAACACGCGCCAGAACGGCTTCTCGGGCGGCGTGGGCGCGCTCGGCATCATGAACAACCGGCTGGCCGAGACCAGCGCCTCCAGGTAGACCGCCCGTCCGCCCGCGCCGGGACCCTCTCCAGGCCCTGGGGCCGCCGGGCATGGTTTGCTTCCCTTCTCTCAGTCACTCACTGCTGGCGCTTTCTTAATCTTTATCCAATAAAATGAAACAAAAAAATTTTTTTAAAGAAATACTATTTGGCCAGGCCTGATGTTATCAAGGGCAGGTTTTGGGGACGCCTGTGTTCCTTATGAGTCCCCTCTTGGAGAACCGTGGCCCCCAGCATATTCTCCTTCAGGGAGAGAAAAGGTGGCTCCCCAGACCCCCACCCAGGGCATACCGCAGCGAGGAGAGTTTTGCAGACTGGCACTAAACCCTATCCCCATGCACAGAAGCAGCCGGCAACCCCAAAGCATATGGTGCAACTTTTCGTGGCTCTGAATTACCTCCTCAGCATTTAGAATCCTGGCCCAGCCTAGCAGCTTCCTTCTGGTCGTCAGAAGTGATATAGTCACAGTTTTGACAGGTGGGGGTAGGGAAAGCCATATGTTGCCTCCCGATGTATATATATAGAACAGCCACTACACACAGAGAATGGTGTAGTATTATGCAATGAGATGAAACATAGCACCAACTTGCGGACTGTGGCATTTCCCCCAGATTTGGAAATTGCGGTGGTGGGGGGCTTAGCTGGCCTTTCTCAGCCCAGAGTTAGTCCATTTAGGACAGAGCACAGGGCAGCTACTTCTAATGCTGGGCAGTCCAGGGCACCTGCTGGGAGGGGAGCGCTGAGGCTGCAGGAGCCCTGCTGGGCTTTAGCTGGCCGATCTCCAGTCTGGAATCAGCACATCTTGAATCCCCCAACCGTCCTTTCTGTCACAGCTCATCCACAGCAGTGCTTTTCATTATTAACCAGGAATATCTGAGTCTTCTCATACACAATTTTTCTTTGTTGGTGTGGATTGTTTTTTCTTAACTACTGTGGATCAGTTCAATTTTTCCTCCTTTAAGAGATCATGGGATTGCAGGGCACAGCCCTCCAGCCTCTCCTCCTCCTCTGAAGGAGGCAGCTCTGCCAGCCGCGTCCTTGGGAACCAGGGCCTGCAGCACCAGGAACCCAAAAGAAGCCATCTTGTAAATGTCAGGGTATTTGGCTCCAGAGGCCATAATGTGTTTGGGGTCAGGAAGGACAGAATCCCTCTCCAAATATTGTTTATCAAGTGGATTTGTATTCTCCATGCACAGCCTATTGGAGGTAGAGGAAGGCAGGAGGGAGGGAGCTGGTGAAACTGGTGGATGAAAGTAATGTTAGGATTAAAGTTTTGCTCTCAGGCTGAGGGACAGATTCTCCCAGACTTGCCTTCCGCAGCACAGGGGTCCCTGACCTGGAGGAAGGCCAGATACCCAGGATTCATTGAAAGGATGAGGGTCTGGAGCTGTAAACAAACACTCTCTCTGCCCATTTTTCTCATCTATGATGAGGCCAAGGACAGGTTCCAGAGTTTATACAGGCACGGCGTGACCCACCAGTATGCACAGCTTCTGATAGGAAGTCTTAGAAAAGCACCGCCTCGCCACCTCCAGCCCGAGCCATGCTGTGAAATCTCTCTCCCAGGCAACTGTGCCTGGAAAACACACACAAAACCATGCATGCACACACTCATGCACACAGCATAAGAGTCAAACTTGAATGTCAGACTCTTCTTTCCCCTTTCTGAGGGAAAGCTTACCTTGCATCTCAGTGACTCTCCAGCTAATTTCTGATTTGAGTTAGAATTGGTTTTTAAACACAGGCCCTAATCTGGGGTGAAGCCAGTGAAGCAATGGTGGCGAGGAGAGAGGTCAGTCTTGCTAAATCCTGAAGGGTGGGCTCCTGTGAAAGCCATGCTTTCAGGATTCACTGTGACTGTCAGGCCGGCCCAGTGAGCGTCCCCGCCTTCCAAGCCATGGTTTCAGTCACAATGACGGGACTGCACACTCACAGGGGCATGTGTTCTCTAGGGCAGGGCCCTCTGACAAGACCTGGAAATAAAATCCACATTTATCCCTTTAAAAAAGGGAATGATTAAAAGGCATCCAATTAGAGGTATTACCTAGGCAACAGGAAATAAATAACTTGGGGATCAGAGCTATCCAGAGAGGAAAAAAGAGATCCCCATGATTGAGGCTTCTAGATAGTGAGGACTTGATCTGCGGGCAAAATAACAACCTACCCACAGGAAGTGAGCCCCGGCAACAGTACGGCAGCCTAAAACCCAGCCAGCAAGACTTTGTGAGCTAGACAGGCCTAAAGAGACGTCCAGGCAATCCGCCAACCAGTGTGCAGGACTACACAGAATCCTGGTCTCCAGGGGAGGAACCAGGACCCACCTCCAGAGAAGAAAAACTCAAAACGTTTCTTGGCAGCCTTCTCTGTTGGCAGTGCTTCCTAGAGTCTATCCTAAGTTGCTTATGCTGCAGCCTCAGCTGTTTTTACTTCTTTTCCTATGCGTTGGTTTTGGAAAGAGGCAATTAATTGGAGGCAGCTTGAGCAACCTTCTAAAAGAATCGTGAGCATGATTTCAAGGGACAGGAAAATAAGACCCTTTCACTTCCCACCCCCAACTTCCCAGAGAAACACCAGTCCTCCAAGGTACAATGGCGGCTCAGGATCCATGTGGCACATGTGTATTTTTGCCTGTGTTCCCCTGTCCCCATCCCCCAACTCAGTCTCAGTCACACTGCCATGATACATCACACCATCATCCTTCACCTCAGGCCGCAGAGCTCAGTGCCCCAGATGCCGGGGGCTGCTTCCCTGAAAAGCTGGGGCTCCCTAGGTCAGGGGACTTGGTAGAGGATGAGACCCATGCCTAAAGGGGTCCTGCTGGAGGGACAGCAGCGAGAAGCAGGGTTGGGGTTCTCCCATCATTTCAGGAACAGTGACATTGATAGGGATGCCTTTCCTTGGTGCAGTTTCTTCTGAACCTCAGGCCAAGAAAGAGCTCCATTCCCTCAGATGCTGTGGCCTCTCTCACTGTCTTGGGGGTCTCCAGTTTGCCCCACCACTGGTAGCTCACTGTTGCCTACAACTTCCTCAGGCTCCAGGAATTGCTCCTAACCTTAGGCCTGGACTTACCCATCTCATGCTGGCGCTGTGGGGCCCCCTTAAAGGTGGAATGAGCTCTAAGAAGCCCTCACCATCTAGCTATGGCCAGTAGAAGTCAGAGTCTTGGCAAGCAGCCTCCTCAGAGATGACTAGAAAGGTAAAGATGCCACCCTGGGTGTCCTAGCTTGCTAAAGCCAGGTAGTCAGGCCTTTGTGTCCTCTGAACGAAGCAGTGCCTCCAGGCCTGGAGAAGGCATCAGAAATCAGAAGGCTTAGGCAATCTCAAGCTCTCACTTTATGGAAAATGCCAGACAGCCCTGGGCATTTGCACAGCATCATGCATATGTATATATACACACACATACATACACACACACACACACACCAGCCTTACAAAGAGCTACTAGCCCTTTTCCCAAAGGAAAAGTCTCAGTCTGGGCCACTTTAAGAAGAAAGATCTTCCATTTTTAACTCCCTAGAGATGTACCAGGGCCTGGAAAATCCCTCTCTGTTCTGGTGGAGTTTTATGTACAATTTGCATGTATTCGTGTTTCACACAGAAGCCAGCATCCAAACCCAAGCCAAACCCTGGAAAATAGCTGCTAAATGACCCAGGATCCTCCATCCTTCAGACAAGCCTCCCAGCAGACCCTCTCTTCCTGTGGGCTCTGGGGTGAACCAAAGGAGAAGCTTCTGGGGAACTGAGGCAGATGGCAACCCAGCCAGGCAGAGACCATAGGGAGTGGCGGGCCCCATGGTTTGATCTTACTGTAACTTTTTACATTCTTAAAAAACAAAAAGCACAATTCCACATGCACACTGTCTGGAATGCACAGCCAGACAGCCAGCCTAGGGCACTTCTGAGTCCAGAAGAGGCGCTGGGGCTTTGTTTATCTGTTGCAGGGTTGTTGTATTGTTGTATAATGTGCTGGTGGTGACTCTGAAGGCTCCTCACCTTGTAGAGTGGAGAGGGAGGGAGGGAGGGCCTGCTGAGGCCGTTCCTGACCCCCAGGGTGGGCTCATCAACATGGACTTGGGGCCTGGACTCTTGCCCCTGGAGCAACTCTGGCACCTTCAGGCACCCCAGAGCGCAATTGCTATACCCTCCACGCTAGTCTTATGCATTGAGGATTTCTGCATTTGGACCTGTCCCGAGACCCTCTTCCCCTTCCCCTTCTTCCCTAAGGAAGCTCCCCCTTGCTTTACAAATCATTTTCTATGCTACCTGTTCTCTCAGGAGGGGGTTAGAGCATGCAGGACAAGCTGCAGGTTTCTCAAACAATACATCTATTTTTCTGAGCAGCGCTCCAAGAGAGGACTTGAAGGGTGTTTAAATTAACGATGAATAAAATGCAGCCTGCCACCCCTCTCAGCTGTTTGCTTTCTGTCTGTCAGAGCCGCCTGCCTCCCCATCTTTCAGTTCACACTTCCTCTCAGGAGGGCCCTGGGGACTTCAGCTTCCAGGATGGGGCCCAGTGGCAGCTCTGCTGGGAAGTTACTCTACAAAACAATGACACTTATCAGAGCCCAGGGCACCAAGGGACCTCCTGGGCAGCTTGGCCGCGCTGGGCCAAGGCTGGGGGACTGGGAGATGGACCCAACTTGGCTGTGCACAAGGCTCTCCAAATGGAGCTTTAAAGGATCCCAAGGCCCAGGCCCCACTCCCAGGACTCTGATTTCATTGGTTTAAGGAGCAACTCAGGCCACCCTGGAATTTTTTTGAGGGGATCCTAATGGATTGTAATGGACTTGAATGTGCCCTATAAACACAGAACACTCACACCGCGGTGGTGTAGAAAGAGTGTCCACTTAGAAACTCAGAGGTCTGAATTCTACTTTTGGATTGGGCAGTCATTTAGCTCACGCCGATCCTGTTTCCCCATCTCTAAAGTGGAATAGTGATACCATCCCCCCAACTCCCAGAGGTCTTTTGAGAAATAAGTGAGTGTCTGGGAACTCTGAGAAGTATAAAGTGCTCCACAGTTGCAAGATGTCACAATTATAAGAGGCATTTCATGAGGGTATGGGACCAGGTTGCCCTATTGCTTCTGCAGGGGGTCCTTCCTGCAGTGTCAGCTGGGGAGGAAGGTCTTCCAGCAGATTGCTTTTGCAGGTTGCCTTTGCAAACCACTTCTTTTCAGAAGCAGCTTACTTGCCCTAATAATAGTGCAAACTGCACGGAGGCCTTCTCTCCCCTCTACATCCCCCTCCTTTTCCTTTAATTTTCCTTAGATTTGGAAAGTAATTGACTGTCAGGCTCACACTGGCCCCACCCACCTCAATCTATAAGATCACTCCCCACTCCCCTGGGCTCCCCACCCTGTCGAGCATGACCACTCAGAAGCAGACGCTCCCCTGTCTTCTATCTACAGCAGGGCTTTCATGACATCAAATGATAAAACAAGAAGTTTTGTACAACTATACTGTACAGATCATGCACTGATTTCCATTCCGGTATTGTTTTGTTTTGTCTTGTTTTAACCCATTTATGCCAGAGGTTGCAAATATTTTTTTCAAGGTTTGATTGAAAAATCAGACCTTGGCGTTGAGCTTAAGCAGTAGGATGTAAATAACTCCCACAAGCTTAGTGTTCCAATAATGGAATGCTACGCATCAATGGGTTAATGCTGGTCAAAGCTATTAAACTGATTTCATGATCTGCCTATGAATCCATCTGAGAAACACTGGCTTACAGTGTTTCTGGAAAGAGGTCTTCCTGTTACCTTCCAGCCAAGACCCATTAGCTAGGCTGCCATGATGGAGATGGGTCCTGGTCACCCATCAGCTCTCCTCTCTGTTGGGGTCTTCAGCTGTGTCCCAGCTCTATGAGGGGCACAGGTGGCTGTTTTACCTGCATGAAGTAGTCTAGATGATCCTTGGGTTCCTTTCAAGTTCTAAGGCTAGTGATTCCTGTAACATTTTTACAACAGTCCAGTGATCCCTGGATAGACTGCCATTCCTCTCCCTTCTGTGCCCAGTTACCTTTCTATGAGTATATCTAACAACAAGATTTTTAAAAGGAAATTTTAGCTGGGCATGGTGGCTCATGCCTATAATCCCAGCACTTTGGGAGGCTGAGACAAGTAGGTCACTTGAGCCTAGGAGTTCGAGACCAGCCTAGGCAACATGTTGAAACCCTGTCTTTACTAAAAATACAAAAAATTAGCCAGTCATGGTTGTGCATGCCTGTAGTCCTAGAGAGTCAGGAGGCTGATGTGGGAGGATCGCCTGAGCCTAGGAAGTTTATGCTTCAGTGAGCCATGATTATGTCACTGCACTCCAGCCTTGGTAACAGAGTAAAACCCTGTCTCAAAAAAGAAAAGAAAAAAGAACTTTAGACCAAGCCAGGCCCCTGGACAAGAGACTTGCATATTTATATTATTTAATTCCCTGGCCAATTGTGGAAATTTAGCACTTTCCTCCCATTTTGTCCTGGGTCAGAGAGGTCAAGTAACTTGTCTAGTTTGGGGTTAGACATCCCCTGTGTTAGGGACTAGAGAGACAAGGGTGAGAAAGACAGGATGGCCCTTGCTGTCCCTGGACTCTGGGCTCCTGGAGGCCAACAGGAGCAGGGCGCTGCAATACAGCCTGCTGAGGGCTCCCTGTCCACCAGGCATTCTAGGCTGCCATGGGCACACCAAAGAGAGGCACCCACCCAGCCTGGGTAGGCAGAGAAGGCTCTCAGAAGCAGCTGTCCATGCTGAGCCTGAGAGTCATGAGCCTGCTGATGAGGAGAAGAAAGAATGGCCCAGGTAGAGGAGCAGCTTGTGGGGCGAGCAGAGCAGGAGCTTGCTGAGCAAACTATGTGTAGTTCTGCAGGACTGGAGCATGCAGACAGAGCAGGAGAGGTAATGGGGGGCCAGACAGTGACGGGCCTTGCAAACCAAAGCAAAGACTTTTTGCCTAATCCTGAGGACACTGGCAAGCCAGTGGAGGGGTTTTAAGGATGCGTGTGCTGCCGAAAATGACTCAGAATGCAGCAGTGGAGGAGGAAAGCAGATGGCAGGGTGGACCGAGGTAGTGCTAGTGAGAACAGAGAGACATGGAGAGATTTGAGGGACACCCAAAAGAGTCGGTCCACAGAATCAATGATTTGCCTGGATGGGGATGATAAGACTGAGAGAGAGGAATTGGGATGGAGCCAGGTCTCAGGCTAAGCAGCCAGGTAGACAGTGGTGCCACCACTGAGCCTGGGAACCCAGGAGGAGGAACAGAAGAGATGATGAGGTCAGTGAAGGAGAAGCTGGACTTGAGGGGCTCATGAGATAACCATGGGGGAGGGGTTTCCACCAAGCAATTGGCCATGTGAGTCTAGAGCTCATAACAATGATCCAGGCTAGATCAACGTTTTGGAAGTTCTCAGCATCAAGATGGTGTGACTCACTCAGGCTGAGAGTGCAGAATGAGATAAAAAGAGGATCACAACCAGTATTTAAGGGACAGGAGGAAGAAGAAAAAAGACTAAGGAAAGAGGGTCAGAGATGCAGGAGAAAACCAAGAGCATAGGATGCCACAGAGCCAAGGGAAACAAGGGTTTCAGGAAAGAATGAGTGCTAAGTGCCACTGAGTGATTAAGTAAAACAGGGACTGAAGAAAATACCCACAAGATGTAGCGATGGGAGAAATCAGTGACCTTGGCCGAAGCAGCTTCAGAGGAGTGTGAGATTCTTTGGAACTGGGACTGCCATGCCTAATTTTCATGGGTCACACATTAGGGATACTAGTTAGGATGCAGATTCAAGCTGCTCTAACAAGCTCAAAATAATATTGGCTTCCATGGGTAAAAGTTCATGTCTCTCTCTTAAGAGTGAGTGCAAGCATAATCTATGTAGTATCAGGTACCCAGGTACTTCTGTTTGTACACATCACTTGAGTTCCACTGCCATGGACCAGAACTTTATCACATGACCTAACAGAGCTGCAAGAGAATCCATAAAAGGTAGCTGTTATTCAAAGTGGCCATGTACCAAGCAGGGCTAGTACTCCCAAGAAGAGTGTTGTTCATCTCATGTTGCCACTGAGGGGACATTATGCAGCTGCAGTGGGACCTCTGAGGGGTAACAATGAGGGTAGTACCATAACTGCCTGCTGTTACTGGACTTCAGCTGGAAACAGGCAGTGAGTCCTCCCTCCCCCACCACCAACAAGCTCCCCCAGTGGCAAACCTGTTTGGAAGGAATCCAACAAGGAATTCTGGGAAATGTAGTTTGCAGACTTCTAGACTCAGCAATGCAGAGCAGAGTTCAGAAGCAGTGGGTGTACAAGGATACATCATTCCATAAGCACACCTTAGCCATTGTGAGGTTCCCAGAAGGTGCTTTCTCACTGTAAGTCCTGGAATCTGGGCAGAAAAAGTTATATTCCTGATCCCTTTCTGGTCCATTTTTGAGAACTTCCTGCTCCATTTTGATGGAGATGGTCACAGAGGGGATATTTGTAAAATTATGAATGAAAAACTTAACCAGAAGGCAACAGGTACCAGGTCATGAGAGCTCACTGCTGCCCGGGCTCCGTATCTCTGGCTGACTGCAAGCAGATATCTTGCCCCCAAGAATTTTCCTTTTCCATGTCACCAAAATGAGGCACTGATCTTTTGGCTCTGTCACTCTGAGGTTCTGAAAGGAAGGAGAGGAGAGGAGAAAATGTAAGAGTTCCACTGGGATATCTATGAAGAACGATAGCAAACATCTGCTGAGTACCTGACCCAGCTTAGACGGTTCGTTTCAATTCTTTTTTCTCCATGAACTGGGAGGAGTAGGACCAGCCATCTGGACGCAGGATGGAAGGAACTGTCCTCCGCTAAGGACTGGCCAGCTTCCTGCTGAAGGTGCAGCTTCAACACACATACCTCACCCCGTGAGAACCCGAGCTCCAGATCCTTGTTTTCATTTGTTTCTGCTTCCCCAAGGACAAGTAAAGTACCATTCTCTAGAATTGCACAGTCCAATAGGCAGCCATTAGCCACACACAGCTGTTTAAATGTAAGTGAATTTAAGTTAGATTAAGTTTTCAGCTCATCAATTGCACTAACCCCATTTCAAGTGTTCAATAGCCACATGTAACTTGTGGCTACTATATTGGATAGCATAGATATAGAACATTCTGTCATTGCAGAAAAGGCTACAACCTAGGGCTGCTCTAATGAGAGCTCTGGGATCAGAAAGCCTGAACTGCAGGTCATCCTTAAGGGGCAGAAGTAAAAGGCCTTCCCCAACCATCATGCCCCACTGTGGTCTCCTCTGCCTCCAAGTGGCCTCTTCTTCCTCATCCCAAATGGAAAGACACCCCGCCTGCTGTTCAGCATGCACCCATCCCTCTCCCACCCCCAGAGCAAAAGCATTTGGTTACCCTGTAACATTACATGCACTTTGGGCATTTCTCTGTAAAATGGAAGCCCCTCCCGCAACAGACACCACAAATGCTGGGGTTCAACAGATTTCTTTGGGATACATGTATTTGCACACATGAGAGCATTGGTCCAAATACATATGTGCAGGCACAGGCACACAAATATTCATATTAAAAGCCTGATTCCACAAATGTCTGTAATTAAGACACAAAGCGAAACCTGATGAGGTTGCTCCCTTCAACGTGGACATTCATTCTGCCATGCTCTGGCAGCAGGGCAACAAAAAATGAAAGATTTGCTTGACTCTGCAGGCAGAGGTAAATGAGGAGGCCACACAGCAATTCACTAACCAACTCAAGCAGAAGCCAGATGTCCTTCCTGCTAGCCTACAGATCTGTTCTGTCCATTCATTTGGTATTGTGTGTACTCATTCATTCAACAAACGTATGTGAGAACCTACTGTGTGTATGCTCTGCGCTGGGCCACATGGAGATTACACAGTCAATGTGACATGAATCCAGCCTTCTATGGTCTAGGAGGTAGGACATGTCAGTTGGCAACTATAGACACAGGGAGATCACAGTCATACAGCCAGGGGCAGGCTCAGAGAAGACCTGGAGTGGTTGCTTCAGATCTGAGTCCCATGCCAAGCACTGGGTTGCTCTGCACTTCACCCAGCTCTACTTCTCCGACCCTTCATTCCTTTTCTATCTTCAACCTGGCAAAGAGTAAGCTATTCTTTGTTTATTCTGGGCAGCCAATTAATATTAATACCAGAGTTAACAGATCTATTTCTCCCATACACCATCCTGTCTGCTGTCTGCTCCTCCACCTAAAATTGCTCTAAGTTCTTAAAAATCCTTCTTCTCATGGGCAGGTCACAGCGCGGCTGTATTCCACTGAATAGAGACAAACCACGAGAGTTGGTCATATTCATAGCTGAATCGTAACTCCCTGCAGTGAGAGTGTAGGGGTGTTGAGAAGGCCCCCAGGGAAGATTCTGGAGCCATGACTTTTGTGCACCCAGAATGCTTTCCTGTCCCCTTCTTCTAGGAATACTATCTCTGTTCTTTTAGATAACTTCATCCATCTCCATGCGGTCTAGTGGACCTGCCAATCACAGGATCCCTCCTGTCTCAATTATGAAAACATTCAATTGTAATGAACAGAAAACCCATTGAAGGGTAGCTTTAAGGAATAGAAATCAAGGTTTATTTCATTACCATAACCAGCACTCTGGAGCAGGTGGTCCAGGGCTAGCATAGTGACAGTGATGCCATCAGTAAAGCTGGCTCCTCCTTCCCGCTCTTCCATCTTTTCCATGTTGGCTTGCCACCCCAGGTGCCAGATGGTAACTACCCCTCCAAGGCTCACTTACATGTTACTAGTAGCAAGAAGTAGCAGGGAGAAGGTAAAAAATGTTCTCTCCCAACAGGACTTTTCCTAGGCCTCCCTAGGACTTTCTGCTGCACCTCATTGACCAGAAGAGAGTCCCGTGAATATCACCATCTATAAGGGAGGTAGGAGAGAGTGTTGTGCTTTCAGTCCTCTGTACAAGAGGACAGCAAGGGTGAGGGAACTGGGATGGGTGTGAAGTGAGAATGCCTACAGTTCCTGCTGCCTCCCCGCCAAGGCTGGATTAATCACGGTTCCACATTCTCAGAGATACAGCCATTGACCTAGAGGAGGGTGCGTGCCTCAGGTCAGGGGCGGGGGAAAGTTTCCTGGCCTTACACAAATTGGAGATGGTGGAGTAGCCCTTTCTTGTCTTAGTTTATAAATTAGGCATGGGGGCATGACTCAGGGTCAAGTTAATGCAATAGAATCTATCCAGCTGATTTAATCAGAAAAAGACCTATCATTGGCGATCAGCTCCAACCTGGCCACCTAGCTCGCTGACACTGACAACCTGACTGGGTGACAATCCTGACTCCAGCATGTCGTGCCACAGTCCTCAGGCAGGGTCTTATGTGCTAAGAAGAGACACCTGGACACCACAATCCTGCGCCAGGTACCATCTGCCCACAGCAGGCCACCTCCAGCCAGCTAAGGCTGATACAACTGACGTGTTGGCAGCCAGCTGACATTACTCAGAGACTGTGCTTTCCTGCTCTGGGACAGAGAATTTGCAATCTGTTAGGTTTTTAAAAGACCTACCCTATTTCTCCTCCCCCGCCTCATCCTGAACAGCCTTCCAAGACCCTGTCCTGAATCAGGTTTCTTGTTTGGCAATAAAACTTTTTCACTCAGTGCTCAATGTTCAGTCTCTAATGGGCTTTATTTTCTCTTTAACTTGTATTGTTAAATGCACCCCTCGCCCCTCCACCCGGGAAGCCTGGAGAGACTCTAGGTTGAGCTCTGGGATTAACTCTCAGGAGAGACACACCCACAGAACCAGGTCACTGAGGGCGTTGCTATCTCTCTGATCAAGAAATAGCCTTTTTCAGATGCCACCACATAACGAAATCACTCCAGAAAAAATAGAACCCCTCACTTGCCAGCAAAAAAACAGCAAAAGCATGGACTCCTCCTCCAATCTGCCTTTTAAAATCTTGCTAAACTGCATCTAATGTGTAGAATCTAAATCTCATCCAGATTGATAGCTGCAAGAGAGGCTGGAAAATGTTGTTTCCAGTCTTTTCACTTCAACAGTACAGGATAGCCCTCTAGAAGGAGGACAGAAGAGATGCTGAGTGCCTGTTTACCACATCCTCCCTGCTGGGGCTGCCAATCAGCTGCTGTCCTCTGCCACAGGGAGCATCTGCCTACTTGAAAGGAGAAGGAGGCCACCGGGCCAAGGGAAGCAGAGGCAGGGCAGACTCCTGGTCCTGAGACCCAGCTGTGTTCCCTGCAGCCAGGCATCTGCAGTTCTTTCTCCAAGTGTAGGACTTTCCTCAGCTTTCTTCCCACCAGTTCAAACCAGCAATTATTTCCCTCTTTGCCTACTGGCTGAGTTAGGTTTACTTGCAACTGAAAAAAATTTGGACTAACTGCCCCTTTACCCAAAATGATCTCCTTTCTCAATCCCTGGGGGCTGAACTGCCTTTCACAGTGACAGCAATTTTCACAGAAAAGTTCAGTCTTGGAATGCAGACACCTCCAGGGAGAGCGTACAATAACATATTCACACCAAAGTGAAAATGATGTACAGGGAGCCTTGCCTAAGACTGGCTTCCGCTGTAGCAGAGGGAGGGGAAAGTCTTGGCTCCTGGGAGATGGAGAAGGGAGATAAAGTTCTCAGAAAGGGCAATGCCATGGATTGACCTTGCTAACTTTTGCCTTCAGAGGATGGAGGCTGAATATAAGCCCTAACTTAAAAACTTTCAAGCTTTCCCTTAAAAAACAAGTTTTCTGCCATTCCCGCTTACATTTCTAACAAATGCTCAGTCTCCAATGTTGACTTAATGTTTATGTGACAGGGTCTCTGCCAGCCCAACTTCTAATATTATTCACCAAACACCCCAACATTCACAGCAGTCCCTCAATCTGTCTCCCTCTTCTAGGTTCCGACCCCCTTGATTCTCTTCTAAGCACCCAGAGCTTGGGGCAAGACAGTGGGAGGGAGGCTTCTACTGGCTAGAGAGCCCGAGAGAGAATCACTGTTTCAAAAATTTGGAACACTTGTTTCTCCCCACCCCACTATTCTCATCCTCACCCTCCCTAATAAGGGATTTTCCTTCCCGTTGGCTAAAAAAATCAAAACAATAAAAAGGAAAAAAATCTTATTCTGACAATGTTTTAATCCTACGCAAGTTAATAGGAAGGAAGCAAAAGCATTGGAGGCTGGCCAGGCAGAGGCTCATGCCTGTACCCCCAGTACTTCAGGAGGCTGCAGTGGGAGGATCGCTTGGCCCAGGAGTTCAAGACCAGCCTGGGCAACATAGCAAGACCTCACCTCTATAAACAACTTTAAAATTAGCCAGGGTTGGTAGTACATGCCTGTGGGCCCAGGTACTTGGGAGGCTAAGACAGGAGAATTGCTTAAACTTGGGAGGTGGAGGCTGCAGTGAGCCATGATAACACCACTACACTCCAGCCTGAGTGACAAAGCAAGACCTGGTATCCTTTTTTTTTTTTTTTGGAAGGGCAGGGTCGGAGTCAGGTTCTGTTACCCAGGCTGGAGTGCAATGGTGCAATCTTGGCTCACTGCAACCTCCACCTCCCGGGTTCAAGCGATTCTCCTGCCTCAGCATCCTGAGTAGCTGGGACTACAGGCATCTGCCACTACGCCTGGCTAATTTTTGTGTTTTTAGTAGAGACAGGTTTCACAATGTTGTCCAGGCTGGTCTTGAACTCCTAGCCTTATATGATCCACCCACCTCAGCCTCCCAAAGTGCACTGTGCCCAGCTACAAGACCCAGTCCTTAAAAAAAGAAAAGAAATAAAAAAGAAAGCACTAGAGCTAGAATCAAGCTTCTGGCCCCAAGAATTCTAGGGTCTGGTTGTCTCCTGGGCGTTCTTCTTTGACGCCTTTCCCTGAAGGCATTAAGGCCCTCTTCCCACTCCCCACTCCTACCTCTCTCCTCCTGAAGTCTGCAGGCAGTAAGCTTCCCCTGCTCCTCTCTGTACCATGCCTATGGGTGCAGCAGGCCTGGCTGTTCCTGCACTGAAGTGCTCTAGGTGCTTTGCTCCTGCTGGAAAACTCCAGAGACATTTGCCACTGCCCCGCAAAGGCAGTGGTAAAACAAGCCAGCTGGTCACAGATGGCACAAAGCAAGCTCCATTGGCATCTCCTCCCCACTCTAGCTCACTCACTGCACACAAGGGAGGCTTTTTATATGGGAAAAGCCTGGATTAGAAGCAGATTTGCTGGGACTACAGCAAAAAGTCAGACTGCTTGACTTTTTCCATCACACCAAGTCATAGCCATGGAAAGCATTACCTTGACCCCTAACCCCAAAAGGGCGCTGTACTCCCACTGCTTGTGAGTTCCTTCTCTTCTAACATTTCCTCTCCATTACCCATTTGAAGGCCCAACACCAGATGATCCAAGCCTACCTAGAGAGTCCCACAGACAGTTGCCTGGAGAGTCATCCCGATCCACAGTATATTTGTATAAAGAAGAAATAAACCTCCTTAATGTTCTACCACTGAGATCTGGGGATTGTTTATTACTGCAGCTGAGCCTTGCCTATCCTGACTGATACACACCTGTTCATCTGCTGCTGTATAGCTGTTCTCAGCATGGCTCCTGAGGGCATATGGTTTCCCCTGGGAGCACAAAATCTCCAGAGGAACAAGGGCCACCACGTCTTCTCTTGGACAAGTCATCACCTTGTTGAGGATTGCTTTCCTCACTATAAATGGAGCTTAAAATGTCAGCACATATTTCATAAAGGTTTTGTGAGACTCAAAAGAGACAAATCATGGAAACAGCTCAATTTCTTAAAGTTTTAAATCCCTTTACTCCCCACTTCATCATCAACCTCTACCCCTGTGTTTCCAGTGTCCATGTTAGGGCTAGGCCACAAGCAGCTGAGACTAAAGTGACCAGGACATCACCTGTCTCAAAGACTTGTATCCAGGGGGTATTCGAGGAAAAACCCTCAGGTGAATCGGAGGCTGACTATAACATGAGACTTCAGGGCATCTTAGCCCCACTTCATCTCCCTCCCCAATTTCACTTTTAAACAAACTCACTCTGCACCAGATTCTTGATGCTGAAAGTTGGTAAGAGAGTGTGCCATAAGACCTTTGAAACAACAAGAGGTTCAGGTCCAGATATCTTTTGTTGGAGGTCCCCAAGACCACCTGGGATTCAATGATTCACTAGAAAGACTCACAGAACTCAGAAAAGCTATTCTGCTCACAGTTGTAGATTATTACAATGAAACAATACAGATTAAAATTAACAAGGGAAAAAGGCGCACAGAGCAGAATCCAGGAAAAGCCAGGTGCAAGCTTCCAGTTATCCTCTCCCAGTGGATTCACGTGGACAGTGCTTAATTCTCCCAGTAATCATGTGACAACACATGTCAATGAAGTACAGATCTTCCTCCACTTATGATGGGTTATGTCCCAATAAACCCATTGTAAAGTGCAAACCATTGTTAAGTTGGAACACCGGCTGTATTGCTCTCTTGAGCCTTGATGTTCAGGGTTTTTATTCGTGGTTGGTCACATAGGCCTGGAGCACCTGCATGACTGCAGCACCTGCTGACTAATCTAAGCTTCTCATTCTCTGTCGCTCCAGGGGTCAAACTGATACAGTTTGGCCCAGGGCCTCAGAGGAACAAAGACAGGTGTTCATCAAAAATCCCCTTGTAAGCATACATTTTCTAGAGTGGTTCTAAGTTCAGCATTCAAAGATACTCTTTGAATACAAAGCAGGGTATTCCAAGGCCTTAGAGATTATTTCTGAGGCTCAGGCTAAGGGCCAGTCTTTTCTTCAGAATGTGCAGGGTGTGAGTACCTCAAATTGCCTGAGCTAACCCTTTACTGCATACACTTGCACTCCACCCAGTTCCTCATCTGTGGGTAGCCTCTGCCTCCCCAGTTCATGCCAACAGAGGCCAGGAACCAAAGTGGACAAGAACAGTGGAAGCCACAGCTGGTTTTGACTCCCTGCCCCTCCCAGCAGAACAAGCGCCGAAGATCCCAGACCCAAAGTCCCAACCTCCTTTCCCTTTGGGGTACTCAAGGGGCTGATGCTCTCTCCAGGTGGCTTGCTGTACCCATGAAAACCTCACTGTGCCCCATCCCTTCTGCTTCATGAGGCTCCCTAGTGAGTGGGAGTGGCCCCGACATACACCTCTATAACCACACTGTTGACGACACTCCACTTTCACCCTCTCCGTGCATGTCTCTTTTGGGAGTTGGGGCAATTCTCTCCCCACCAATGCTACATCCCCTAATAGTGTCCCAAAGAGTGGGCCTGGCTTGCTTTCTTTCCTGTAGCCCTCGTGCTCAAGAATCCAGGGCCAAACTGGGTCAAATGGCACTCAGGTGGCACTATACAGTGTCATACCCAGGATGCCTCTCCCCAGGGAACTCCAAGGTCTGATGCAAGTGCCACAAGTCCTTGCAAGCTCACAGGAAGTTTCTTCTCTACCTTGTCAACTCCCTGGTGGATGGGAAGGGGCGATCTCAGCCCTCCGTGTCAGGTTTGAGTTCCAGGACCCAAGCACCCACTCCAAGGACCCTCCAAGGGTTCTTGCACAACCATACACCACACTGCCTGGGCCTTCCAGAGCCTGTCAAGAAGTAAGCGAGCCTCCCACAGGGAAGCAAGTGAAGCAGGGTTATACGAATCCATCCTCAGAAGATGACATATGTGAAAAAATCATGTCAACGATTGAAAGCCATACAAATAGAAATGAGGAGGATTCCTGAGATTTTTGCTGACAGAAATTTTCTCTCCACAATATGACTTGAAGTATAAATAACTGGGGAGGAAGGCGATTCTGTGGTTTCCACTTATACTACAATGCAAATGACTGGTAACAGAATTCTTGCGGAGGGCTGCTTATGGCCAGGCTGAGGCAGAAATAGGCCTCACTGGTACCTCGAGGCCATGGGGAGAGAGGGCTCCTGGTGAGAGGCGGGCAGATAGTGCACAAAGGATCACTCGCATTGTGGCTTGTCAGAAGCCCCACCTTGGAGAGGACAGAGTGGTTAGGGTGGCTTGTTCCATCAGGAAGGGGATGACCAACAGGGTCCTCACCTCCCAAGTCACCTAGATAAGGCTTTTGTGAGAGAAAGGCCTGCAGCCCAGAGCTGACTGGCTCCGGGAACTAGTATGCTGCCAGCAAAGCAGACCACAATCGTGCTGGGAATTCGGCTTCCAAAACTGAATCACAGTGTGGGCTTCTGAACTCCTGGGCCCGCTTACTCCCCAGATCCATCTCCTCTGAGAGTGGCCTCAGCTTGAAGCCAAGCCTGGCAAATGCGGCTCCTGGGAGCCCCTACCTCCCACAGTGAGGCCTCTTCTCTCCCCTCCTCTGAAGCCTGCCTACCTCTCAACTCCCAGGTAGCTCCTGCTCTCAGCTCTTGCACTCCAGAATAAGCATTGAGAAGGGTGTCATCTGCAGCCTGTGGGGGAGGCAAGGCTGGAAGACATGGGAGGGGAGAAGGACCACAACAGACAGGGCCAGATGGCCTTGGCCTAGGCCCCACCTGCACCAACACACAGCATTGTGGAAGAGTTTTGCTGGGGGTTCAACCACAACTGTCCTCAAACTCCCCTCCAATTAAGGAGGGGAACGGGCTTCGGCGGCTGACAGTTGAGTCACCCAGGGCTTGGGGAGCCCAGCTCTTTCCTCAGCTCCTCCTGCAGATGCTCAGTCATGGCCGAGCCTGCTCCACTTTAATCCTGCATCCACATGCTTTCTGACTCAATGTTTCTGGGAAGCAACAGCACAAAAATCAAGGTTTTAGTGTCTACTTGGTGCTAGGCTGCCTTTAAGAGTCTGGTAGGTCTTTCCATTCAGACTGATCTAGATTAGGGTCCCATTAATCAAATTCCTTAACTTCTCTGAGAATCAGTTTCAACAACTTGAAATGGGAAAACAAGCAACCTACCTTATTGCACTGTTGTGAGGATTAACTAAAGTGGTTATAAAGTGCCAGACATAGTGTCTAGCACAGATATTCAGTGAATTTCACTTCCTCTTTTTGCCTCCTCTCCCACAAGTTCAACTTTTCTTGTGTGAACCTACCAGGACCCATCCATCCATTCACCCCCTCATCCAACCATCCATCCATCCACCCACCCATTTATCCATCCACCCATCCATCCATCCATCCATCCACTCATCCATCCATCCATCCATCCACACATCCATCCATCCATTTATCCATCCTTCCATCCATCTATCCATCCATTTATCAATCCATCCATCCACTTATCCACCCATCCACTCATCCACCCATCTATCTGTCCATCCACTCATTCATCCACTCACTCACCTATCCATCCATTCAGCAACTCATTCATGTATTTATATTGTATCATTTATAATATAGCCACTAAGAGCAGCTGACCTTGAGGTCAAAGGATATATACAGAAAATAAAATGACAATTCCCTGAAAGGAACAGGGACAATATACTATCAGTCTATAAAAGATTTAAAGATCACAGACACCAGCTATCACTTCTATGATAGTGAATACACACTACCCACAAACTGCTGCAAGTTGTCCACAGAAGTAGATATGGAAATATATAATCTAGAAGCAAAAATTAACTATCAAAGCTATGATATAAATAACTTGATAAAAAGTGAAAAGTGTCAAAAAGAGGTACAGGGAAAATGTCAGGAGATTAAACACCCTGGGCCTCTTTTCAAGTCTCAATTGAAGCCAACTGCCAGGATTACTCTTTATTTGAAAAAACATTTCTCTCTCCCTGATAAAGACCACTAGGACATTTGTTTCCTTTTACACAGGAAGGTGACTCAAATTCTAATTATCCTAACCCAGGCAATGACTTTGTCTTGCCTTTCATTTTACTGTGTTCAGCTCTCAGTTGCTCCGCTGAGGACAATCTACAGAGCCCAGGTTTCTTCCAAGATTTTAATTGGACCTTCCATGAGGGATTCTGAAACCCACAAAATGAGCTAAATGAAGAGATAATAGATACATTACAGGAAGACTCCTTGGGCCAGACATTCCCTACACAGCCATGTGCAGGTGAGTCAATCAGCTCAGGGCTCTGCAGTGTCTGCAGCCCATCTCCACCCCTTCAAAGACCTCTCTCTCTCCACCTCCTGGATCCTGCCCACATTTCAAGTCAACCTAGGAAGAATCGGGGTGGGGGGGAAGATCTCCCAATGAACGTGCCTGACCAACAGTGTAGTTTGTAGCTGAGGAACGACAAAAATCTCACATCTTTCGTTTCCACAGTGAAAAACAAGGATCCATCCATATGCTGAAACAGTCCACTCACAAAACTCTCTGCAGGCTGCCACTCATCGCTGCAGGAGGATTTGACCATGAGGTTCCCGCAAAGCTATTCCTGAGAAAACACTGCAAATTGAGTTGTTTGGTGTGGTGGATTTAGAGACAGAAGACCCAACTCTGCCACTTACCAGCTGTGTGAGTTTGGGTGAGGCCCTTTAGCTCTCTAAATCTCTGTGTAGGCAGGGCACAGTGGCCCACACCTATACTCCCAGCAATTTGGGAGGCCAAGGTAGGAAGATTGCTTGAGTCCAGGAGTTCGAGACCAGCCTGGCCAACATGGCAAAACCCCACCTCTACTAAAAATACAAAAATTAGCCAGGCATGTTAGCACATGCCTGCAGTCCCAGCTAGTCAAGAGGCTGAGGCAGGAGAATTGCACGAACCCAGGAGGCAGAGGTGGCAGCAAGCCGAGATTGTGCCACTGTACTCCAACCTGGGCGACACAGCAAGACTCCGTCTCAAAAAAAAGAAAAAGAAAAACAGAAAAATAGGTCAGGCATGATGGCTCGCGCCTGTAATCCCAGCACTTTGGTAGGCCAAGGTGGGCAGATTGCCTGAGGTCAGGAGTTTGAGACCAGCCTGGTTACCATGGTAAAACCCCATCTCTACTAAAAATACAAAAATTAGCCAGGTGTGGAGGTGCACACCTGTAGTCCCAGCTACTTGGGAGGCTGAGGCAGGAGAATCACTTGAACCCAGGAGGTAGAGGTTGTAGTGAGCCAAGATCACGCCATTGCACGCCAGCCTGGGCAAGAAAGCAAGGCTGTCTCTAAAAAAAAATTAAAAATTGAAAAATAAAAAATTAGTTGGATGTGGTGGTGCATGCCTTTAGTCCGAGCTACTTGAGGGGCTGACGTGGGAGGATCACTTGAGCCTGAGAGGTTGAGGCTGCAGTGAGCCATGATCGCACCACTGCACTCCAGCCTGGGTGACAGAGGAGACTCTTGTCTCAAAATAAATAAATACATACATATATCTCTGTGTATTATCTTACTTGGCTGTAAGTGGGGACTTCACACACCTTGCCTACACAACCAGCTTGCCTGAGTGCCAGAGTGACAATGATCGTGACTGTTCTCTCTGTGAGCCACTCTCAGAAGGTGAGGAGGCACAGTGGAAGCCAATCCTCCTTCCTTCCATCCACTCAGTGTCCTTGAGTGAATAACTTTCCTTTTCTGAGCCTCCTTGTTCTTACTGTGAGCATTACAGGTTGTGTACAGATGAAATTAGATCACCTACGCGGAGTGTGGAGCACAAACCAAGTGTACAATAGATTTTAGCTCCCTTCCGAGAGAGTTTGCTGTCCCCACTCAGCAGAGCCTCCCTCAGCCAAGTTCAGGAGGCAAAGGATTTGCCTGGATCCCCAAGCTCGAACCAACAGAATATTGTAAGGGGCCCACCTCCTCTGTTGCCTGGGGCTGATTCTGTTACTGAAGCACCAGTGGTTTCAGTCCTGCTGCTCACCACACAGAAAGCGGATCTCTGAGACAAGGAACACAGCAGGGGAAGAAGTGTTCCTTGGGTGCTGCAGCCGAGGAGATTGGAGATCAGTCTCAAATCCATCTCCCAGACCAGCTGAATTTAGTTTATATAGCAGGGAAGAATTGTAACTACATGTGGAAAAACAAGAATTAGGGAGAGGTAAGGAAAAAGATTTGGTCATACAACAGATGGTTGCTTAGGCAATCATGATGCGTGAGGGATCTGGCGTCTCATTGTCCAGATGTGGTGATCTGGTAAGTTTCAGTTCCTAATACCATCTGCCAGGCCTGAGGGTCAGTTTCCTGAGGAAGGAACTCAGATAAGACAAATGTAAATTTCAACCTTTCGGAGCAGGCGGGTCCATTTCTGTGTTTATCCAAAAAAACAGTAAACATCAGTTCTATAGGATAATTGGGCCAGTTTCAGTTTCCACTTAGAAAGCAATCCAGGCTCAGCAACTTCTAGATCCTCGGAAATGATTTTCAAAACCCTTCTCATTTCACTACACCATCAGGTGCAAATTGTGCTCCAATTCAGCAGTCTGTTACAAGACATTAAAATCATTTCCCCACCTCTCGCCCTTTGGTAAGCAAAGGGACCTTAGCTCTTCATACCTCAGTACAAGGAAATCCTCTTTTTCCCAAGACCATTGAGAGCTCCTGCAGTGCCTTAGCATGAAGTAGAATAAGGCTCCCCTTTGAGCAGACAAACCACATACACCCCGGCATGCAGTAGCTTGCAGGCTGGAGTGCAACTGGGCTGTACACTGGCTGCCCTCACCAAAGCCAGGCATGTTGGCACATGCCTGCAGTCCCAGCTATTCAAGAGGCTGAGGCAGGAGAATTGCATGAACCCAGGAGGCAGTGGTTACAGTGAGCCAATGTCACACCACTGCTCTCCAGCCTAGGTGACAAAGCGAGACTCTGTCTCAAAAAAAAAAAAAAAAATTAGCCAGGCATGGTGGCAGGCACCTGTAATCCCAGCTACTTGGGAGGCAGAGGCAAGAGAATCACATGAACCCGGGAGGTGGAGGTTGCAGTGAGCCGAGATCACGCTATTGCACTCCAGCCTGGGCAAGTGTGAGACTCCATCTCAAAATAAAAAAAGAAAATACTGTAAGAAACTGACCCTGTTGCTGTCAGTGGCCGTGTCCCCTGTCACATGAAGGAACCCAAAGATAAAGATGACACTCAGGATGAGAGAGGGAGTGAGGGAGGATGAAGCCGCGTGCCCTCCTCTAGTTTCAGAACCCAGCTGGGCCTGGGATCAGCACTGCTAACCCCAGATAGTTCTTAGGGCATAAGGTGATATGGGTTGAATTTCTCTCACCTGAAAGCAAAAGAGTTCTGATTATTAGTAGATAGATAGGTAAATTACATAGATTTGATGGTTACCCTCCTTCTACAAATAGATGAGAGGTTAAGGGTCTGAAGTCGATTGCTACCCTTTTTCTAAAGAAAATGACGTCAAGGGTCTGCGGTGCAGAGGCAGATCGGGGACCCTTGTGTGCATTTATTTCATTCTACTTAAGCACCCATGCTGGACACTGTACACATAAAACAGCATAGAAGTGGTTATTCTTCTCTTTGAAGCAACAACCTATGAAAGAGGCGTAGTCACCTGTTACTGATAAAACCTCACTTCAATCAAATCCATGTGTGCAAGGCTACATTTATGGTCTGCATGAGGCCACTAAACAATTAGAGTTGCCTTCAACAGTGGCAGCGTTGATGCATTTAGATTCTAAGTAGTTCACAGAACGTCAGGCCCATTAGGAGTTTGTTGTCATGGGTTTTCATTCTGGCCCAGTCAGCGCTTGAACCATTCAGGGACCCTTTGGTCACAAGCAACAGAAACTGCACTCAGAGTACTTCTAACATAATACAAAATTTATTTGGTGTTTGTCTCCATTTCCTAGCACAGAGCTCCTAAAACCCTGAGAATTTCCTGAATGATGGAAGTGTTTTTTATTTATAAAGAGCCCCTTTCAACTATACTTGAGTTTATGCTAATGAGGTGACCCGGTAGCCAAAACCAACCCTGTGTGTAGAGGGTTGGAACTGTCAGCCCCACCCCCAATCTCAAGAGAGAGAAGAGAAGCTGGAGTGTTTTTTTGTTTTGTTTTTGTTTTTGAGACAGGGTCTCACTCTGTCACCCAGGCTGGAGCGCAGTGGCACAGTCAGAGCTCACTGCAGCCTCAACCTTCTGGGCTCCTCCCACCTCAGCCTCCCAGGTAGCTGAGACCACAGGTATGCATCACCATGCCTGGTTAATTATGTTTTCTTTTTTGTCAAGATTGGGTCTTGCTATGTTGGCTAGGCTGGTCTCAAACTCCTGGCCTCAAGCAATCCTCCTGCCTTAGCCTCCCAAAGTTCTGGGATTACACGCATGAGCCACCATACCTAGCCTGGGGACTGAGTTCAGTCACCAATGGCCAGTGATTTCCTCAGTCATGCCTGCTTAATGGAATTGCCAAAAAAAAAAAAAAAAAAATCCTAAACGAAGAGATTCAAGGGGTTCAGGGAGCTTACAGGTTGCTGAGTATATCAAGGTGCTGGGAGGGTGATGTATCCTAAGAAGGCGTGGTAGCTCTGAGCCACCCCTACTCCCACCCCCATACCTTGCCCTATGCAACTCTTTCATTTGGCTGTTTCTGAGTTTTAGCCTTTATAATAAACTAATAATGCTAAGTAAAGTGCTTTCCTGAGCTCAGTGAGTTGCTCTAGCAAATTATCAAACATGAGGAAAGCGGGTGGGAACCCTCAAATTTATAGTCAACTGGGCAGAAATGTAGGCAGCCTAGGTACCTTCTTTGCAGCTGATGTCTGAAGTGTGGACAGGCTTGTGGGACCAAGCCCTTAACCTCTGCAGTCCAGACAGTTATTGTCAGTATTGGGTTGCATTGCTGGATAACCAGTTGGTATAGGAGAATAAGAGAACAGCTTAAGCCAAAAGGGAATTGATTGCCTTGGTGACCTAGAGACTACCTGACCTAGCCCAGGGACTCCAATAATGCGCTCAGCTCACTTTTGCTCCACATTTTACCTTTCCCCATCAACATGGAGTAGTTCTATGTCGATCTCATTCTTTCCTGCTGCTGATAGGTTCCCTCAGATGGCTAGGTGGAGGACAGGAAGATGAGAAGAGGTGGAGGTGGGGTATGCTCACAAACGGCCACAGCAGCATACAAGGTCATTAATCATGGGGGAAGGAGAGCGTCTTGTTCCCAGAATCTAAAGCTTGGCCCACTTCTGTGGCCAGGACAATGGGTCATGTGACTGGTAGTAGCAGCAACCAGCAAAGACAGGGAGAGGATGGTGAACAAATAGGCATCGGGTATCTCCTCACTGTCAAAGCAGATCTGAGTTTGTGGAAGGCTAAGTGGTGGTCATCCAGTCCAGCTGCCACAGACACACAGGGATGGGGCACACAATTGCTCACCCCTCCTCTCCTGGCAATGGCCACCTCACCCTACCTGTGTAGCCTTCGGTCCGTGGTTTCCTCACATTTAAATCAAGGGTTTGAACTTGATACAGTTGTTTGAAGCCCCTCCCGGCCCGGATCATCCAAGCATTGTCACAGCTGCATGAGATGAAGACGGCTCAGGGAAGGGCCCTGCCACAGCTTGAGCCTCAACCTGTGCAGGAGCTGGTGCTCTGGCTGTTGAAGCCGGGCTGGCCAGCGGCAGGCAGGGGGAAAGGCTGAAGCCAGGACAAGAGGAGAGCAGGACAAACAGAGCTACTGGTCAGGACGCAGCTGGGCAGGGGTATAACCAGAAGATCAAATTGCTGCGGTGAGTGGCCCCGGCCGGGAAGAACTGATGTCAGCATATTGCAAGTAGTGAGGGTGCTGTCACAGAACTCGGACCTCGGGCTGCCTGGATCACTGGGGCGAATATGGGGATAGGGCGGCTGAGATCTGGAAGTCGCCAGGGAGAGGAAGACCTGCATGTGGAATGGAAGCAACTCAGCTTCAGGCCAGGAGAGGTCGTGCCTCTCCTCACTTAGCTACTGGGCTTCCGGGACCCAGGTAGGATATACAAGATAATCT
>NW_016107524.1:3622677-3651656 GCF_001604975.1 Cebus imitator
GTCCAAAAAAAGTATGAGAGAAAGAGAAGGAAGAACCAAATGATGCTTTGGGCAGAAATAAATATGAAAGGCTAGGTGAGGCTGTGAAGATGGTGTGCCAAAGCATTTACCAAGCACCAAACTGGAAACTCCTTGCCATTTGCAAAATGTGAATGCTTTTCAGAATGAGTTTTGGAAGTGAAGACTCCATTTCCTAGGCTCCAACAGTGTAGACATGTGACTCACTTCTCCCATGGAAGATGCAAGTGGAAACACTGAATTTGTGTTTCTTTATAGGTGGGACGAGCATCCTTGCACTCTCATCCTTCCTGCTGCCTAAAATGTGGATGCATTGGTTGGAGCCCTGGCAGTCATCTTGGGCCATGAGGTGACCTTGAAAGAAGCCATGCACAGTGGAGAAACCAACTCAAATGTTCCAGGGTCTGCTGCATAATTGTGGAGCCACCTTACCAGCCCTAGACAGCCTACCTCCAGACTTCTTTTACATGAAAGAAAGTTAATTTCTAATCTATTCATGTCTGATGGTCTTAAGAAAGTTGCTTAGCTCCTCTGTACCCTGGTTTCGTGTATAAAATGGGATAACAGTATCCACCTTAGAGATTGTTGAATGTTGGCTATTATTATATTTTATTTATGCTATTATTTTTTAAACAGCTTTACTGGGATATAATTTGTATGCCACAATAGTTTGCTCACTTAAATGTGCAATTCAGTGGTTTCTAACATATTTATAGTTTTGCAATTATCACAACTTAATTTTAGAACATTTTTATCATCCCTCAAAGAAACCTTAATAGTCACTCACCATTTCCCCTCTGCTGTTCCCCAGACCTAGGCATAGATCTATTTTTTAAACATTAAATTATCTTTAATCACAATTTAAAGGGTGCCTGAAGGTACTTTGTGATCATAAGTACTCCTTAAGATAGATTTTTCCTATCAGTTTAGATTCTTCCCAAGAGAATCACCTTACATTACAATGCAATTTATTTGGGGTAAGAGTATGACATTGCGTTGGATTTTTCTTAAGGTGTTAATGTGCAAACTGAATGTCACTGTTTAAATATACTTTTAGACAGTTCTTTCTACGGTATTCACTTTCAGTATTGATTTTTATAAACACAAATCTTTAAAAAAATCAAATAAGATCATCATGAGGCTTGTGATGAAAAATGGCAGCTCCCTCCTCATTGCTGCCCTGTTCAATGTGCAAGAGATAGCTACTTTTGGAATCCTCTATCACTTACCTCTATATTTTTAAATAACACACTTATACCACTATTTATTTTCTAATTTTAGACATCATCTTACAGAAAGAGCAGCAGATTTATACCCTTCCCTTATCCCAATATAATTTTTATTTTTTAGAGACAGGGTCTTGCCGTCACCCAGGCTGGAGTGCAGTGATCATAGCTCACTGTAGCCTTAACTCTTGGGCTCAAGCGAGCCTCCCTACCTGAGCCTCCCGAGTACCTGGGACTACAGGTGTGTGCCACCATGCCCAATTATTTTTTATTTTTATTTTTATTTAGAGATGGGGGGGAGTGGGCTTGCTACGTTGCCTAGGCTGGTCTTGAACTCCTGATCTCAGCAATCCTCTCGCCTCTGCTTCCTATCTGGGATAACAGGCATGAGCCACCACACCTGGGTACAGTTATTTTATTATTTTTCTTAAATCACTTGTTGGTGTTTAAGTTAATATGAGTAAATGAGTAAAATTTATAATTGGCTAGGTGCAGTGGCTCACACCTGTAATCCCAGTACTTTGGGAGGCTGAGGTGGGCGGATCATGAGGTCAGGAGTTCAAGATCAGCATGGCTAACATAGTGAATCCCCTTCTCTACTAAAAATACAAAAAATTAGCCGGGTGTGGTGGCAGGTGCCTATCTATAATCCCAGCTACTCAGGCAGCTGAGGAAGGAGAATTGCTTGAACCCAGAAGGCGGAGGTTGCAGTGAGCCAAGATCATGCCATTGCACTCCAGCCTGGGTGACAGTGTGAAACTCCATCTTAAATCAAATCAAATCAAATAAATAAAGTAAAATTTACAATTGAGGTGGGCACTATACTACCATGACATTTACTCTTTAAAAAAAAAAAAATCAGGAGGCTGAGGCAGGAGAATTGCCTGAACCCAGGAGGCGGAGGTTGCGGTGAGCCGAGATCGCGCCATTGCACTCCAGCCTGGGTAACAAGANAAAAAAAAAAAAAAAAGGTTGATATTACTAGGCCTAATAGTCCCCCCACCCTTTCTTCCCAACTGCTGTGTAGATGTTTTGTAGTTATTATTAATTCAACCCCAAACTCCTCTCAGCACCCTCAAACACAGCAGGTCCATTCATTCGTTTTTTCCTTGCATACCTCCTTCCTGGTGGCCCTGTCGTCCAGCTGGCTGGTCTCTAGACTTGCTTCAAGCTACTATTATTCAATCTTGAAAGATATTTGGGGCCAGGCACGATGGCTCTCACGCCTGTAATCCCAGCACTTTGGGAGGCCAAGGTAGGCGGATCACCTGAGGTCTGGAGTTCTAGACCAGCCTGGCCAACATGGTAAAACTCCATCTCTACTGAAACTACAAAAATTAGCCAAGTGTGGTGGTAGGCGCCTGTAATCCCAGCTACTTGGGAGGCTGAAGCAGAATTGCTTAAACCTGGGAGGTGGAGGTTGCAGTGAGTTGAGATCATGCCACTGCACTCCAACCTGGGCAACAGAGCAAGACTCTGTCTCCAAAAAAAAAAAAGTTATTCTGAAAGATGCAGTGTACTTTGTTTACTCTAAGATAGACTCTCCCCAAAACCTAGACTTACGTTCATTAAGCTGGAAGTGTTGCTTTCATCCAGCTGCTTTGCCTTTTCTTTCTCAGGCAGCCACACGTTGCTCAATGGCTCATCCCCCACTTTGTTGGCTTGGTATTCACGGGGTTCTTTTTCTCCAATTCTGATTCTAGTTAAGTGATCACAAAACGAGCTTCAGGGAAAAACATCATTGATAAATATTTCTAAGACTTAGCATACTTGGGCTGCTAAGATCACAGCTAACGATAAAAAGTAAAGTAGCAAAGTGCTTTACTGCTGATTAGAGAACTATGAGCTAGATTATTAACATGGGACTTAAAGAGGGAGGGAAGAAGTGGAGACCAACATGGGGTAGCTATTTGGATGCAGACAGACTGATTGCAGCAGAGGTGTGAGCTCCTTTATAGATGTATGGAAAAATTTCATATCATCATGAATATTAGAGAGCAGCCCAAAGGGCACAAACTTGTGACCCTTGGCCAAATTCAGATTTAAAGACATATTTGTTTGGTCTGTGATGTTTTAAATTTTGAATGATTTTACATTGAGGTGTTCGCCTTAATCTACTATTCTCTGCATCCTGCACCTGCCTGGCCTTGAAGGTATGGCATTTGAGAACTCTAATAATCTAACCCCCTTAAGTTACGGAAGGGAGGCAGGAGGAAGAATAGTGACGTTTATAGTCACACAGCTAGGTGGGGAAGCGAAGATTAGAACCCGAGCCAGGCAGTCTTCCCAATACACCACATTGCTGCTCACTTGAACTCAATTGCACATTCAGGCCTATAAGCCTTAGTCATCTGAAGTTTATTCCATCAACACATACTTAAGAGCACGGTAACAAAGAGACTCTCCAGGGTTATTCCCCAGAGCTTTGATAAAAACATTTCTGGCCCGATGGAACATACACATCCTCCAAGTGACTGGATTTCAGGGCACCAGCCCTTAGCAACCTGCTTCAAACACTGCTGACGTTTTATTCTAACTCCTCATTTGCCATACTTCCGGCTGATCATCTCTCTTTTCATTTGAACACAATCTTTCATCCAAACAGGGTACAGTGCAATCACTTGGTTGGATGCCAACATTTGGTGACTAGTCAACTTCCAAAAAGATGCAGCTTTCTAGCTGCTCACTCTTCTTTGTGTGAACAAGCCCCGAGAGAGCAGCCTTGGCAGCAGTCAACCAGGTGGGCAGCAAGGCCCCAGGTGGATGCCTCTGGCTGTGTCTGTGGCAAGCCTTCCATGGGAGTGCCAGCATCCACAACAGAATTAGAAATATTTTACATCTGTACCACACTGTTTTTCTTAACTCCTGGTGTATTGCCCACAACACTTGCTTTGACACTTAATAATTTATTGAGAAATATTAAATTTATCACATGTACACCCAGATTCATTGGAGATAGGGTACTGGGGTTCAAATCCCAGCCCTGCAACTTACTGGCTGTGTGACATGGGCAAGTTACTAAACCTCTGTACCTAGGTTTCCTCAATGTAGATAATAAAAACACCTACCTTTCAGATTAAGAGAAGGAGCCTTCGGGGAGTCAAGCACAGTATTCTGCACTTTTCAGATAATGACAAAATATTTAATGTCAAATTGTTAATCCACATTGTGATGTTAAATATTCAACATGGATCATTTTCATGATTGATTTGGCTAAGCCTGATGTTTAGCAATAAAACATATTAGAATTGAAAATAAATATTAAGTCTTAAGCATTATGTGAAAAAATGAACAAAGTATACCTTGCTGGATGGACAAGGCATTTAAAATTGCAGGTCAGGCCAGGCACGGTGGCTCACGACTATAATCCCAGCACTTTGGAAGGCTGAGGCAGGTGGATCACTCGAGGTCAGGAGGTCAAAACCAGCCTGGCCAACATGGTGAAACCCTGTCTCTACTAAAACTACAAAAATTAGCCAGGTGTGGTGGCACGCACCTGTAGTCTCAGCTACCAGGGGGGCTGAGGCAGGAGAATCACTTGAACCCGGTAGGTGGAGGTTGCAGTGAGCCGAGATCCTGCCACTGCACTCCAGCTTGGGCAACAGAGTGACTCCATTTTCTAAACAAATAAATACATAAATAAATAAATAAAATTGCAGGTCATTGGGTGAACCTAAAACAGTTGCATTGTCTTAGATTTAATTATACTTAATTTGGCTTTAACATAGCTGTATTTATAAAATTTATTATTCATAACATTTATCGGACTAATTATAACTCTGTCAACAAAATTCCAGAAAATAAACAATTGTGATAGTGATAGGTTAATTGCTAAGGTTGTGTTCACTGGTTGATTCTGAACATGAAGGATTTCACTGCTTTTGTTTTTTTGTTAGACATTAAGAAGTTGCCCACTGACAGAACTGTTTCTAAATTTAACCATTTAAGTTTCTAATTTTTCTTTCCCTCTTTGAGGTGAACCCAGGGCAGCAAGCAACAGTGTGATCTTCTCCTCACCAAGTCCAGAAATAAGACCAGGGCAGTCCAGTCAGGGCTGCCCAACACCTGGCATCTCCATATGGTTCACCCCACTGCTGAATTCCCTACATGGCTGGACCAGAGACATGGCACTTTGGTTTGGACAACCACAAACAAAAGCAAATGCACACTGACATACATTGAATTTGAGCATGTTCTGAATGCCATCTGACACCATGAAATACTGTTCTTCCAGGGAGGTCAAGGAAACTGTAGCAAATGCGAGGCAAGGACTTCCCGTTATCTTACTCAGAGAGAACAAGAGGCACTAATGACTCCTAGCAACAAGACACTGTCTACAAGGAATTATTTCCTCTGTGATATCCTAGCCCTGCACCACAGAGGTAAGTGCTGAAGCAGAATAAGAGGAAGCAGTAGCTCTATCAATCAAGATAAGTGGTGTGGGTGTGAAGAGAGGGCAGCATCAGGCAGAAAACTATTAAATTGGGCTTGCACTTTCAGTTTCAGTATAAAAATACGTGTAACATTCTGGACATTTTCATCATTTTCTCCAGCAGCACCGCATCTCCTTAACCCAAACATATCGAGTCCAAAAAGACAATAATAGAGATCTCCTTTGTATATGAAAATTCTCTTTACTCATTTGTTCTTCCCCATAAGCTAATTAACATTGTTTATTTCAGACCAGGGACTGGTTTTTCCTGACTATTCTGCACACCATTTTAATCAGCAGAATGTAACCAACAAGCTTAAAGAGCCACTCAATACTGAATCAGCAGCTCATACCATATGCTGTGGGTAAAAACATACTTCCCAAAAAAGCTAAATGCAGAAAGACCAAGGATAGAAGATGTATTTAATACTCAAGAAGTCTAACAGGATGTGGAATATTGAGATTTTAAGGGGGAAAAGTTATTCTTTAAATACATCTACCCTAGTCACCGGGCTAGCTTAGTCAATAGAATATGAGACAAGACTTTAATATATCTACCCTAAAACATCTTCCTTATACCAGTTTTTTTTTTTTTTTTTTACAACTTTTAACTCCAAAACAGTATTTTAAGAAAAAAAAAAAAATCCTATTACAAGAACAATTACATCTTAGCTTCTTAGTGCTAATTTTTTTTAAAGATGAAAAAAATCATATATCTTATCAGAAACATGGTTATGTGGTCAACAGATTTCTTAACAGTAGAGTTCTAAATCTTGGGTAATAGTTGTATATTCAGCTTTATTCTGGTATTATCCAAATTCATGTTTGAGTGGGAAAGAAAAATCAAACCACATTATAAATTAAAATTTTAAGGAAAACCTTTGACAGGTCAGAAATTATATTTTCTTTACATACACCATTCTAAAAGGAAGGAAATGCTAATTGAAGGTCTGGTTTTTCATTAGCATATTCATGTAATAAGCACAGATTAAGTCTTAAACTTCTTAGGCAGATCTATTTTGTATTTTCTCATTTTCAAAAACATCTTAGAACACTGTCTCTTTTAGAGAAATGAAAGCAGCCTGATAGACTACATGTTTTCTTACAATCAAGTCTCCCCCAATTTCTTGTAACCCTTACAACGAAAATCATCAGCTGATTTCCATGTTAAACATGCTTCTGTGCAGCAATCTAAAAGCACGCTTTCACAACTAACCATGGGATGAAATATTTCATTGGAATTTAAAGTTTGCTTTTTGGATTATATGAAAGCTTTTCACGTATAAGTGATTAAGTGATTTGTAAACCAATATATTTCCACATTTAAAATCTCCCTCTGTAAGTCTGCCTTTTTCCTAAGCTTTTGGTAGCCAGAAAAGAAAAACGGATGTAACCCACTCTAAATTAACAATGAGGAAAAAGAACTTGGCAAACTGAGTATGTGAAAGGACTCATTGGCCATACATTTGTTCTCGTATCAAACTGCATTTTTTTAAAAATCGCAGTTAACTATAAAGCAAGCACCTGCAAAACCACTCCTCAGGTCAAAAACCAGAATTGTGGCCCTCCAGAAGCCCTAATGTGCCCCAACCCCATCAGCACCTCATTTCCGCAAAGACAATCACTCTCCTGATTGAGACAATCACTTTCTTTACAGTTGCCATCCCCATGACTCCATCCCTAAACCATACCACCTATTCTTAAACTTCACATAAATGGGAAAAAACTCATCTTTTTTGTATCAAATAATCCATGTTATTTTGTGTAGCTGTAGTTGATTTTCACTGCAGAGTTGTTTCCAGCGTGGGGGTATTAGGAACATTCTTGTGTACATCTCACAGCACAATGTGCAAAAGCATCTCTAGAGTATGCACCTAAAAGTGGAATTGCTGGGTTGTATGCGTATTTTCAATTTTACCAGATAATCTTAACACCCCCAGCAATGTTACTCCACATCCTCACCAACAGCTGGAACTGCCACACTTGAAATATTTGTCACTGTGGTGTTGGGAGGTGGGGTGGTTGGGGGTGGCCTGTTATGGTTTTCATCTTTTTGACTGGTGATTCAAGACCTTTTCATGTTTATGGACCACTTAGATTTCCTCTTGGGTGAAGTGTTTGAATTTTTAAAAATAGCTTTATTAAAAATAATCCCTATACAATTCATCCATTTAATGTGTACAGTTCATTGGTTTTTAGTATATTCAGACATGTATAAACATCACCAATTTTGTAACTTCCATCTCACAAAGAGCCACCATATCCTTTAGCTTTCACCCCACCCACCCCCACTCCCTGGCACCAACCCTAAACAACTGCTACTTTCTGTCTACTGCTTTCTCTATTCTGAACTTTCACATGAATGAAATCGTATGTGTAGACTCTTGTAACCAGCTTCTTTCATTTAGCACAGTGTTTTCAAGGTTCATCTAAGCTGCACCATGTAACAGTACTTCATTCCTTTCATGGCTGAATAATATATTCCATTGTATGGATAGTCCACATTTTGTTTATGCAGTTATCTGCTGATGGACATTCGAGCTGTTTCCACCTTTTAGTTATTATGAATAATCCTGCTATAAACATTTGTGTCCAAGTTTTGTGGGGACATATGTTTTGACTCCACTTGGATATACACGTTGGAGTAGAATTGTTTCTCTGAGGAACTGCCAGCATGTTTTCCAAAGCAGCTGCACCATTTTGCATTCCCACCAGCAGTGCATGAGAGTTCCAATTTCTCCACTTCCTTGCCAGTACTTACCATCTGACTTTTTGATTTTAAATGTCGTAATCAGCGTGAAGTTGCAGCTCACTGTGGTTTGGACTTGCATTTCCCTGATCTGCAACTTTTCATGTGCTTACTGTCCATTTGCACATCTTCCTTGGAAAAATATTCTTTTTGTTATTGAGACTCTTAAGTGACCTCTTTTCTTAGTGATTTTATATAGGAGTTATTTATTCCAGGTATTATTAAAAAGAAGAAGAAGAAATGCCATCTCGCTATATTGCCCAGGCTGGACTTGAACTGCTGAGCTCAAGTGATCCTCCTACCTCAGCCTCCTGCATAGCTGGGACTACAAGCATGAGCCACTGTGTCCAGCTCTTTGATATTTTATATCGTACCCGTATGTTCTTCCATTGTGAATTATGTCTTTTCACTCTGTGGTGCCTTTTAATAGAAGTTAATTTCAATAGCTAAATAAGTCAAACTTTATGGATGGTGTTTTTCTGTGACTTAAATTCTTCTCAAAGTCAAGAATATAAAAATATTTTCCTGTTATCTTCTACAGAACTATAAAACATTAAAAACTTGATAGTATTACTTTGCAAATTTGGTCTTAAAAAAAAATCAGCAGAGGTGATTTTTTGTTTTGAGAGTCCCACTGTATTGCCCAGGATGGAGTGTAGTGGCATCATCACAGCTCATTGCAACCTCAACCTCTCCTGACTCAGGTGATCCTCCAATCTAAGCCTCCTGAGTAGCTGAGACTACAGGCACACACCACTATGCCCGGCTAATTTTTGTATTTTTTTGTAGAGATGGGATTTCATCATGTTGTCCAGGCTAGTCTTGAACTCCTGAGCTCAAGTGACTGGCTACCTTGGCCTCCCAAAGTGGAGGTGATTTTTATATATAACATGGAGTAGGGGTCCAATTTCATTTTTTTCCTATACAGATACCCCACCAGCCCACTGCATTTTTTAAAAAGACTATCCTTTTTCCCTCACATTGCGTAGGATTAGCTGCTAATTCTTAACCCCTTCATCTCTTTACTGTAAAACAGAAGTAAACTAAATCAGGGTTCCCAACCTGAAAGGTTTTATTTAAACCCAGATTTCTATGTTTCATCACAGACCAGGGATGGGAGAATGGCAGACGGGATGGAGGCTCATGGTAGGACTCTGGATGTATAATAAGCTCCTTAGCTAATGCATATGCAGCCAACCTGGCTCCTGCCAACAGATGGACACTCTGGGGAGTCACTGGCAATCATCTCCATGGAGCCGTCCAGTATAAGATCTTTTACAAAGAATCTGGGTTACTTGTTTCTTCCAAAATACTTGGGAACAAATGTGTATAGACATCACACTGCAAAGAACTACAATGCATCTTAAATTCCACAAACTACATGATTTTATTTATAAAATTCAGCACATCACTTATTATTGCCTATGTCAATTTAAACAGTCTTCAGTTACAGCTCTCATTTTTCAAAATAAAGATCTTTGAAAATGTCCTCAGAGCAAAATATTACTAAATATCTTATTAATTTGATAACCCATGGGCACTGACAGTTAACACTATGGAAAAAGGGTTAATATAAAACAATATAAAAGTATTACAGACAACAGCTTATCAATATTACCTTCATTCCATTACTGGGATTTTTTACGTAGTAACTTTTATTCGTGAAATGATTTCATTTACAAAGCTATTATTCTTTGCTATTACCTCAGCTTTTAGCTGTTTTAACTTTATTGTGATGTTTTCTTCTGACATTTCAGTAAAGGGCATTTGTTTCACCTTGGACAGGAACTCCTGAATAATTTTTTCACCTTGCTGAAAAACATTTGAATGTCCCATTAGTAATTAAAATGTCTTTTCTAAAAGCCATGTTAGAAAGCGACAAATTGTCATCTAAACACATCAACCTCTTTTTTTCCTTTTTTTTTTAATTTTTTTTTTAGAGACGAGGGTCTCACTATGTTGCTCAGGCCGGGCCTTGAACTCCTCCCACATCAGCCCATCCACTATTTGAAGAACATATTTATTATTTATGTGCGCACTGTCTAGTTCCTAAATTCCTCCACTTTTATAATTGATACATAAACTTAATCCTCTGTGAAAAAAAGAATTCAAGGTTTACAAAGAATACTGGAAGGCATAAACAGTCACTGAAAAGTTAACACATACAGAAGATGCTTCATTTTTGTTTTATTGCCAAGTTATTGATGTTTCAGAGAGCATGATTATTACTTGCTATGTGACTCTTGGGCAAATTCCTTAACACAGTTTTCTCATTCATAAAGTGGAAATAATGTTACCAGCCTCACAGGGCTCAAAACACACTATAATTAATGTTATCGAAAGTACATGACTTCTATTCTATTTGGAAACAAGGGATTACATAAAAGAGTCTGCCTAATCCTGGATCACTGAAAGCTATGATTTTCGTCACATTGAAGTGCTAATAAAAAGACCACTTTATATTTGGGATGGCAGCCTGCCATACCTAAAATTATTAACAAGTTATATTTCTCCTGCTTGTATAGGCACAACAGATAAAACTGTATTTTTTAGGCTCAAAAGCCATGCACATCTTCTATTATTATTGTAGCAATTATCTATCCTTCAATAAGAACAATGATAAGAAATTCATAGGTGAAAGCTAAAAACATGACGAGTAAAAAGTTGTCACAATGGGCCAGGCGAGGTGGCTCATGCCTGTAATCCCAACACTTTGGGAGGACGAGGCAGGTGGATCATGAGGCCAGGAGATCAAGACCTTCCTGGCTAACATGGTGAAACCCCGTCTCTACTAAAAATACAAAAAATTAACCAGGCATGGTAGCATGCACCTGTAGTCCCAGCTACTCAGGAGGCTGAGGCAGGAGAATCGCTTGAGGAGGCGAAGGTTGCAGTGCGCAGAGGTTGTACCACTGCACTCCAGCCTGCGCGACAGAACGAGACTCCATCTCAAATAAACAAAGAAAAAAAAAGTTGTCACAAAGCATACTGCAGTAAATGTTGCCGGGACCAGGCAGTGAAATAAGACTTTCTTTTTTATTATTGAAGAGAACTAGTAAGCCGCTAAAAAAAAAAAAAAAAAAAAGCATGTACTTGGATCTTTCTATGTGAACATCCAAATATGACCCACTACTCAAAGAAAAGCCAGCATAAAATCCACTTCTCCCGTGAGAGCTGAAACAACCTGTCCACAAATGGCTTTCTTAAATAAATATGGTCATATGCCATTCTCTATGTCACATTCAATATTCTTATCTCCCCAACTAAATTCTAAACAAAGAGAGGACAGAAATTATGAATGATGCTTTTTTATTTATTTGTCCTTTTCTTACCTAATATGTAATGTAATGGCTGAACTTGATATATTCATTTATGAACAAAGATGTGCCTAGACATCTATAGTCCATAATAACTAATATTAGTGAAATGGCTAATTTTAAACCTAGGTTAGCTAATATTCCTTTACTCCTACTTTGGTACTTGAAATCATATCTTGATCATGCAGATGTATGTACTGCAAAAATCAAAATGACACAGAGACGGATTCTTTGCCATCAAATAAATTATTTAAAAAATAAACACTAGAAACATAAAGGGAAAAAAAAAAACCCTCATCTTAGTGTCCTGGTTTATGTAATAATACAGAAGCTAAGGTAAGCTATGAAAACAAATTGACAAACCTCTCTTTCCAGATAGCACCTCTTTGCTGCTGGTTCCATGTTACCATATCCTTGTGATTCTCCAATATACTGAAACTCCTCGAGTTCCAGGGCTTTCTGTTTAGCACACTCTATTACATGCTTAGGGAAATTAGCAAGCTCTGCAACATGAATCCCAAAACTTTGATCACAGACACCTATAAAAAATTTGGGGAAGCGTGGGGGGACAGCATGAGCAGAGAAAACAATTTATGTAAATGGAATTTATCCTTCTCACCTTGTCATTAGAAAACTTAATTTTGGATTACTTCAAATATATTAACCAAATGAATCAGAGTAACAAATAAAGGAATTTTAATTAAGTCTCAAATGAAAAGTAATTATGACTTGGCACACAGTGCTGTATTTTATCCTTGACAAACATAGTAGGAAAAATAAAAATAGCAGGCAAAAAAGCTCAGCAGATAATCCTCAAAGGCTTAGACAAATACATCTTAATCTGAAGAAAAATTAATCAAGCCAGTATCTCTGAGGTTTTCTCATTTCATGAGGGAGAAACTAAAGAAGGAAGGGAGGAAGGAAGGAAGGAAAGGAGGGAGGGAGGGAGGGAGGAAGGGAAGAAGGGGAAGGAAGGGAGGTGGGGAGCGAAGGGAGGGAGGTGTGTCACTAATTTCAAGTAGCATTTAATTAAAAATACTGATTATTTGCAGGAAATAGTTAAAACTGAGTTAAGACTTTTTAAATCATTTAATCAAATGATGCTTGCAAAGTTATAGAGATGTTTTGCCACAATTATTTATCAACTGTAAAAAATTTTTTGGCTTCAACATATATCCCATACATTCTAGAACTGGATACTTCGCACAACTAAAGGAAGCAAACAAAGATAAAGTAGAAGCAAATGTTTGTTAAACATCCACAGTAAAGGATGAATTTTTTTCTATCTTCACTTCATCTGACCTTTTAAAAAATATTCTGAACCCATTTCTATAGTATACAAAACACAATGATTTAAAAGCAAAATTTCAAGCTAATTGCCAGATCTAAAAGTTCCTGAGTTCTACAGCAATAATAATAATGATGCAAACACAGTAACTCAAAAGGATTCCCAACAAAGTACAAGTAACAAAAGATAAAGAACCAAGATTATTTCATTCATGTGCAACCAACTGATGCAGAAAAACGTGATAGTGGAAAATCAGAGAGCCAACTGAAAAAGTTATTCTGGTGACTAGTGAAATCTATCCTTATAGTATGATTTTTAAAACCTTTGAAAGCCTTATGTTAATCTCATCAACACACAGGTCTGACTAGATGCCAACCCCATGAATGACAAACTTTCCTGAAAGGATGAAATAACAATGGATAAATCATTCTGCACGTGGTAACTACCATTTCAAGATTTCTAGAACCCCCAGCTTTAAATGAACCTGTTTCTATAACACATTCTTAAACATAAAATAAGCCAATTACAATGAAGGTTTTATTAAACAATAACAGCTAGAACTTTGGAACTTGAAAGTATATTGTTTGCTATCATAATCCAACAAGAAAACATACCGCCACGGGAGGTAGCAGAAAATCCCTCCGTGAGATGTTCAAGAGTACAGATTATTCGGCCAGGCATGGTGGCTCACGTCTGTAATCCAAGCACTTTGGAGGCCAAGGCGGGTGGATCACCTGAGGTCGGGAGTTCAAGACCAGCCTGACCAAAAAGGTGAAACCCCGTCTTAAAAAATAATGATTAAAAAAAATAAAAGAGTACAGATTATTCTTTCTATGAATGCTTTAGAATGAGTGGTCCTAGTATGAGATACAGAAATACAATATACCATGTTCCTGGCCCCAGACTATGAATTAAGGGTTAAATGGGTTCTATAAAAACATCAACAATTTACACTAACTTAGAATAAAGCAATTACTAATGATTTCAAGGGTAGTAAGTTTCCCATTATCACATTCTGAATTTACAGTACACTAATAGTACATACCTTTTTTCACCTGATAAAGCATAGTTAAGGTCTCTTCAGTGGTGAGTGCTGTGACATGTAGATTATTAACAGTTGGTATCTGATTGGCCAAGGCAGTAAGTTCATGAAAATGGGTTGCAAACATGCAAAAAGCACCGATCTTCGTTGCAATATATTCTGATATAGCCCATGCTAACCCAAATCCATCATAGGTAGAAGTTCCTCTTCCCAATTCATCTATGATTATTAATGAATCTTTGGTTGCAGACCTGAAGCACATAATTACATGAAATTTGCCATGATGTAAAATGTGGTAACATACACATACAAAAACAAAATTAAGGCAATACATTGGGAAGGATATGCCATAACATAACAGATTAATTATCTTAATATATAAACAACATCAATAAAAAGCACTAAAACTTCAATAGAAAAATAGGCATGGGGCAGGCAAACACCAAGGTGGGAGGATCACTTGCGCCCAGGAGTTCAAGACCAGCCTGAGCAACACAGTGAGACCTTGCCTCTTAAAAAAAAAACAAAAACAAAATTTAAAAACTAGCCAAACTAGCCAGGTATGGTAGCACACACCTGTATTTCCAACTACTCAGGAGACTGAGGCAGAAGGGCTGCTTAACCCCTGGAGGTTGAAGCTACAGTGAGCTGTGATCCTGCCACTGCACTCCAGCCTAGGTGACAAAGCAAGATCTTATCTCCAGAAAAAAAAGAAGAAAAAAGAAGAAAAGAAGAAAGGAAAGGAGAGGAGAGGGGAGAGAGGAGAGAGGAGAGAGGAGGGAGGAGGGAGGAGGGAGGAGGGAGGGGAGGGGAGGGGAGGGGAGGGGAGGGGAGAGGAGAGGAGAGGAGAGGGGTGGAGAGGAGAGGGGAGAGGAGAGGAGAGAGGAGAGGAGAGAGGAGAGGAGAGGAGAGGAAGGGGAAAAAAGGCATGAACTGATGGAAGGGAAAAGAGATTCTGAATAAATATTGTTTTACATTATCAAGCACACTAGTAGTAATCAAAGGAATTCCAAATAAGGCAGCTATCATTCATTTCATGCCAATCAAATCAGCCAAGATTTAAAAAAATTAAATAAAACTGAATGAAGATGAGACCAGGGTGTGGTGACATGGATACTCGCACACACTTTTGGTGGTCATGTAAATTGTGTGCCTGCCCTAGTACTACCAATATCAGCTATTACCATTCTTTTCTCATTTTTAACCAAATGAATGTAAAGGGGTGAAACTTACATTTGCTAATTTCTTATGTGGTCGTGTGTTCATTGGCAATTTCTTTTTCTGTGAATTGCCAGCTAGCATGTTTTGTTTATTTCTTTAATCTTTTAAGTCATGAATATTAACCTGTTGCTTAATTACTATATGAACATTTGTACAGTATCGCTTTTATAATTCTTCACAAACAACAGAACCTCACAGAAGTTAACACATAATTTACTAAGCACCTACTATATTCAATGTACTTTAGAAGATACTAAGAAGGAGGATCGCAGTGGTTCATGCCTGTAATCCTAGCACTTTGGGAAGCCAAGGCAGGAAGATCGCCTGTGCCCAGGAGTTTGAGACCAGCGTTGGCAACACAGTGAGACTCTGTGTCTCTCTAAAAAAACTTAGAAAAAAGAAAGAAAAAGAAGATACCAAGAAACAGAAGGTATAGTTCCTACCTTCAAGGAAGCTCCTTAAAAAGTGAAAAAAAAGACAAAACATTTCAATAATGTCTAAAATAAAAATTTAGTAAGTTACAGGCATGTCAAAGAGTAGTTCAGAGAGAAACACCCACGACCTTAGGGTCATGTGACCAAAAACGTAACTATAGAAGTAGAATTCCCATCCTTCAGGACTTAAAGATTAAGGGAGTTGGATAAAGGGCAAGAAGGATGATTCCAGGAAGTGTGAACAGTAGAATCAAAAACATGGTAGTCAAGATTTATAAGGTGAGCTACTACTAGATACCTTAAAGAGACAATTTTAAAAATCAAAGTTTTCCATAGTTATCATCAATCACTCTTTTAAGATAATACAAAGTACATAAAGTGTGCAGGAAAACAACTATTAAACTAAGACAAATATTCACAGATGTTTTTACATGAGAATCTGCAAATATACTTCTCCTTCTCACAAGACAGGGACATACATTTCTATCTTCAAGGGACTAGGAGACGCACTTACCTGAGGATAGAAGCAGTTTCCAACATTTCAGCCATGAATGTAGAGACTCCTTTCAATTGACTGTCACCAGCCCCTACCCGGGCCAAGATGCAGTCCACAATGGACACTTCTGCTGACTCACATGGCACAAAACACCCAATTTGGGCCATAAGTACTATCACCCCAGTTTGTCGAATATATGTTGATTTACCTCCCATATTGGGGCCTATAAAACAAATTGTATCAGAAAGCAAGATTTAAAATTTCTGCTACCAATAAATGGATTGTTAGTCCTAAACTGTAGACTGATGATTAATCATGTAGGTTACACTGACATGGCATACTAAAAGCAGAACCACAGGCTGTCCAAAAATGTGGACAGAGTTACTGCTCATTTTACCCCCAAAAGCAATGCTACTATTTCTTCAGACAAACCAATACTGGGCTTTTCATCAAGAGAAGCCATGAAAAATATAATTGTAATTTGACTGTAGCCTAGAAAGACCACATACACATTTTACCACGACTCACAGAGCTGCTGCCCGTGGGATAATTTATTAACTTGCAGAAAGGCAGTGCAGACCTAACTGATTAACTCAAAACTGTTGCTTGTTAGTAAATTAGGTTACTAGTGAAGGTTATCAGTATGGTCAAATCTTTCGAATCCCTTAAAGCCCACACAAAAACCTAAAGACATAATCCGTCTTTTGAAAAACAGGCTATTTAATTTTTGGGGTTAGATTATATGAACAACTTGAAAATCCATTTGGGGAAAGAAAATACAATCAACTGTTTCCCAAACATATTTGCCCCAAAACTCCTACATCCTTTTTTGTTTTCTAGAATCTAGTTAAGCTCTTACAAACATCTCAGCTGAGATATGATACATGAGTCTATATGCAAGACTAGCTTTTTTGAGTTTCACATGAATATAGTGCCATGTCTTAAAATAATTCCTACCCTAACCTGAGGTCCTCCCACAGCCAATTCTGCCTGACTTTCAAAGGCCTCACTATTGGAGGACTGGTTCAAAGGTAAGCTTTGAGTGTGAAGGGATGTTCCTTTCTAAATGCTCTGAACCTGTGGAACAAAAGTTTCACATGAATACACTATTCTCTCATAAGCTTTTATCTCACCTTCTAAATCTTCCCTCTAACCCAAATGTGAATATACGATTAACTGGTAAGAATAGTATATTCTCTTTCTAATGTTAAGAACTGGAAATTTTCTCCATGAATTTTAAATATATTTCTACTTCAATGTAAGAAAAAAAAGTTATCCCCACAAAAGCCCATAACAATGTAAGAAAAAAAAGTTATTCCCACAAAAGCCCATAAACGTTTTTTTTTTTTTTTTACCAGTAATGATGTGGAACATCTGTTTATTTTTTTCAAAGTATACATCATTAGGAATAAATGCAACTTCATCTTGAACTTCAACACAAGCATGCCTAGATGCTTTCAAAATGATTCTTCCTTGTCCTTTCTCCAAAATGACTGGTCGTACATATGGAACAGGTGCTCCATTTGACACATGAGCAAAACTGACAACAGCATCTAGCTGAGCTAACACATCATTGAGTGTTTGCATTGGTTCTACATAGCCTGTATAAAAATAAAAGCACAGAATGTACACACGAATACTGAATAATAAACAGATGTAAGCTACAAGAATACATTTAATCCCCGTTAGGGAATTCAAAACCCATTTCCTAATTTATACATCTTTTTAAAAACTAACAAAAGTTAGCCTTAACAACATTTGAAAGGAACCCAACATGGGGTTAAAATGTGTTGCTACATCCTTCCCCATTGTAAACAGCTATCAAAAATAGAGTAGTGGCTGGGTTGACTGGCTCATGCCTGTAATCCCACCACTTTGGGAGGCCGAGGTGGGTTGATCACATGAGGCCAGGGGATCACTTGAGGCCAGAATTCAAGACCAGCCTGGTCAACATGGCAAAATGCCATCTCTACCAAAAATACAAAAATTAGCTAGGTATGGTGGTGCACATCTGTAAACCCAGCTACTCGGGAGGCTGAGGGACCAGAATTGTGTGAGCCCAGGAGGTGGAGGTTGTAGTAAGCTGAGACTGTGCCACTGTACTCCAGCCTGGGGAACTCTTATCTCAAAAACAAACAAACAAAAACACACAAAAAACAAAAATAGGGAACTGTACAGTTGTTTATAAAGAAATGTAGTAGAGCTTTAAAAAAGAAAACTAACAGGGTGACACTTTGATAATATGTTGATAAGGTTAAGAGAAACGGGATACAGCAATATCCAACACATTCTCTCAATTTTAAGACATACCTTTTCCTGTATTTTAAATATCTGAAACCAGAATGATACCTCAAAATCATCGTAAGAAACATGTAAGCAAAAAGGTAACAAGTTGAAATGTGACCATAAAGGCCTGATATACTGTACAAACTGACACTAAGACAGTTTGGCTTTCTTTCCCCATCAGTATCATGCAGAGAAAGTCAGCATAAATTTAAATCTCTAATTGTCACTTAAAACATTTTCAAGATTCTACTGTTCTAAAGTATTAAAACTAAAAGCTATTAATAGGTACATTAAAAAAATTTCTGACACATGCTAGACAAAGAACATGAAGGAAATTAACAATGATTAAATTTTTCTAAATAGATTCTAAATGTTAACAGGTTGGAGGGGTTGGTACATGACCCACATGTCATTCAGACTATGATACAGATATCAATCATGTCAAAAGCATCACAGAACATTTAAAAGTGTTTAATTCTACAAAAACAAAAATTATGAGTTTAATCAAGGGGCAGGAAATTTAACTCATTTTTTATTCCCTTGTTCCCATTAAGTGATCAAATGTTTTGAAAACAAAAACCAACTTATGAATGGCCAAGTCTGACCTAATGATCTTCCTCTGTTTCAGTACACTTTTTTTTTTTTCTTGAGACAGAGTCTTGCTCTGTTGACCAGGCTCTGTCAATTACAGTGGTGTAATCTTGGCTAACTGCAACCTCCACCTCCTGGGTTCAAGCGTTTCTCCTGCCTCAGCCTCCAGAGTAGCTTGGGATTACAGGTGGTCGCCACCACATCCAGCTAATTTTTGTATTTTTAAGAGGTGAGGTTTTACCATGTTGGTCAGGCCAATCTCAAACTCCTAACCCTCAGGTGATCCACCTGCCTCAGCCTCCCAAAAAGCTGGGATTGCAGGCCTGAGCCACTGCACCTGGCCTCAGTTTACTTTTGAAATTTATTACTTTTTACCTAATACTTTTTTTTTTCTTTAAAGAAAAAGAAACAATTCACACTACCCTATCATATAGCAATAGAAGCCTTTAGGAATTAAACATTAGTGAAGTACTTGCTATAATTATGTCAAAGCTTATAAAATTGTTAGCATACTGACAAGAATAAGTTTACAGTTTAAAAAAAAAAAAACAACAAAAACTAGGCTGGGCAGGGTGGCTCATGCCTGTAATCCCAATACTTTGGAAGGCCAAGGCAAGAAGATTGCTTGAGTTTAGCCTGGGCAACATAGCAAGACCTCATCTTTACAAAAGATAATTCTTAAAAAAATTAATCAAGTGTGGTGGCATGTGCCTGTAGTCCCAAGCTACGTGGGAGGCTGAGTGTGGAGAATTGTTTGAACTTAGGAAGTTGAAGCTGCAGTGAGTCATGATCGCACCACTGCACTGAAACCTGGGCAACATGGTAAGACCCCATCTCAAAAATAAATAAATAAAACCAAAAGCAAACCATGGCATCTGAATTAAGAATCTATACTCGGCATGTCACATAATTTGGCTCTTAACAGCATGAACTTTTATGACTTAATCGTATGTTAGAAAATTATAAAAGTGGGCCGGGCGCGGTGGCTCAAGCCTGTAATCCCAGCACTTTGGGAGGCCGAGGCGGGTGGATCACAAGGTCAAGAGATCGAGATCATCCTGGTCAACATGGTGAAACCCCGTCTCTACTAAAAAAAAATACAAAAAAAAAAATTAGCTGGGCATGGTGGTGCGTGCCTGTAATCCCAGCTACTCAGGAGGCTGAGGCAGGAGAATTGCCTGAACCCAGGAGGCGGAGGTTGCGGTGAGCCGAGATCGCGCCATTGCACTCCAGCCTGGGTAACATAAGTGAAAACTCCGTCTTAAAAAAAAAAAAAAAAAAGAAAAGAAAAAGAAAAAAGAAAATTATAAAAGTGATCTATTGCATTTTTTGGGATAGAGTCTTCTGCTCTGTCGCCCAGGCTGGAGTATAATGACACTATCTTGGCTCACTGCAACCTCTGCTCTATTGCCTAGGCTGGAGTACAGTAGCTTAATTATGGCTCACCTCCGCCTCGACCTCCTGGGTTCAAGTGATTCTCCCACCTCTGCCTCCTGCATGCACCACCATACCCAGCTAATTTTTTAAAATTTTTTTTGTAGAGACAGGGCCCCCCCTATGTTGGCTAGGCTGGTCTCAAACTATCCTCCTGCCACGGCCTCCCAAACTGCTGGGATTACAGGTGTGAAACACCATGTCCAGCCTCCATTACATTTTTAATTAAAATTGTTCATAATATGTAATATCAGACCAAGAAGTTTCATTTAAATTCAAGTTGACTTCTAATATAAAACCTTCAATTTAGATGTTAAAATCTAGAAAATTTACCCTGCTAGGTGCCTAATAAACATTATTTTTAAAGGAAGATCCACAGTTCAAATAAATAGTATTTACAGGGTTCTTTAAAATGCAATCTAGCCTAAGAAACATAATTCAGCTACGACATTATTATGTCACAGTTATACCACCAAGCAAGCAAAAATGGAATCTTTACAAATCAATTCCATTCATTTCAACAATACATAAAGTATATTAAAATAAAAACTTTTGAGTTTTATGTTTCCTTCTGATTTTGGGATATAATTCACAATAGCAACAATTTACAGAATTATTCATGTATATAACCTTTTTTTTTTTTTTTAAATTACCCTTAAATAATTTAGCATGCATATCCTGAGAACAAGGATATTTTCCTACTTATTTAATACTGCTATTTCACACAAGAAATCTGACGCTATACCATAATGTCTCCTATGAAACTATCTCAATTTGTCCCAATAGTGTCCTCTATAGCTATTCCCTAACTCCAACCTCTAAATTGGGATCTAATCAACAACTGTCTAATGCATTTGGTTGCCGCTGTGACATGGACATTTATTAAAGTTCAGGCCTTGAATGCACCACAATCTAAATTTATTGGAATTTTTACTTCTTGTTTAAAATCAGGTTAAATATTCTTGTCAAGACTACTATATAGGTGATACTCTCCCCTTCCTTCTATATCACACCAGCAAGTATGCATCATTTTTCCCACAACTGGTAATGTTTAATTATTTGGTTAAGGTAGCTCTTGAGTATATTTTTTAAAGGCACAATAAAGGTTCCAGTCAATATACATACCATGATCAGCAAAGCCTTCCAACTTAACGCATCACCAATTACCTTGTGCTAAACATACATTCATTCGAGTCTAAGGCAATAACACAGTGGAAGATTGCTCTGTTCCTTTAATTACAAGAAAATGATCTCAAATGGTGCCAGTATAATTAACTCAAAATCTATAAAATGACACCTAGAACTCAAAAAGGCTTGCCTTGTGTGTGATTAATATTTGATTTTCAGTGGTATTCATTTCCATAACCCAGAGCATGAGTCCATAGATGACCCAAAATATCAGTATGTTGTAGGCCCTAGCGTTCCCTTTCCTTGTTACAACTATAGTAAGTTTCATGATTCTCTGCCATTTTTTTTGTCTCTACGTACAAGAGAAATTTCCAGTTATGTTTCCTACTATAACATATCATGACTTATCTTATACAGGAAACCTAATGTATTAAATAGTCAACTATAATGGCTTTAAAAAATAAACAAAACATACTTCAAACGTAATTTTTTTTTCCTATTACCAAAAGCCAGGTGACATTCAGAACATTATTAGTTTCATTAAATTTACCTGAAGAAATATTGACAATTTCTTTAACAATGGCATCCTGGGCTTCTTCATATTCTGTTTTATTTTTGGTATATTCTTCATTTAAAGAAGTCAATTTGCTGCAAATCAAGATAGCAGTTTTATTAAAAATATTAAAATGTGTACTAGAAGCAATGTGCGCTACATGAAACACATCCAAAGTATCTATCCTATGAAATATCAAAACAACAATTAAAACAGAAATACAAGTGGAAAATGGACAACTCCTTAGGGACAAATATGGTTAGAATTCAATTTATTAATGTTCTTTTATGCTGTTTGAAATAGTGCACGGGCACAATTTCTGCAACAACAATTATATTCCCTTGAGTAAAACTGTGTCTGTGCCCTTTAACAAAATATTTAAATGGAATCCTTATTTAAGATTGAAGTCATTACCCCTTTTAAAACACAACACAGGCCGGGCGCAGTGGCTCATGCCTGTAATCCTGGCACTTTGGGAGTTTGAGGTGGGCAGATCACCTGAGATAGGGAGTTCGAGAACAGCCTGACCAACATGGAGAAACCCTGTCTCTACTAAAAATACAAAATTAGCCAGGCATGGTGGTGCATGCCTGTAATCCCAGCTACTCAGGAGACTGAGGCAGGAGAATCGCTATAATCCAGGAGGCAGAGGTTGCAGTGAGCCAAGATGACACCACTGCACTCTAGCCTGGGCAACAAGAGTGAAACTCTGTCTCAACAAACAAACCAAAAACACAAACACACACATGATATTTCTAATTACTATACCATAAATATATTTTAATACTAGAAGTTTTCAAAATAACAAAAACGAGGCTGGGCACACTGGCTCAAGCCCAGAACTTTGGGAGGCCGAGGTGGGTGGATCATGAGGTCAGGAGTTTGAGACCAGCCTGACCAGCCTGGCCAGCCTGGTGAAACCCTCCATATTTACTAAAAATATAAAAAGAAAAAAAACTTTAGCTGGGCATGGTGGTGCACACCTATAATCCTAGCCACTCAGGAGGCTGAGGCAGGAGAATTCCTTGAACCTGGGAAGCTGAGGTTGCAGTGAGCTGACATGGCACCACTGCGCCCCAGCCTGGGTGACAGAGCCGTTGGATAGGACAGAACAGGACAAGACAAGACAAAAAAATGGTTTCATTTGTTTGTTTTTTTGAGACAGAGTCTCACTCAGTTGCTCAGGATGGAGTGCAGTGGCGTAATCTTGGCTCACGCAACCTCCGCTTCCAGGGTTCAAGTGATTTTGGTGCCTCAGTCTCCACAGTAGCTAAGATTACAGGCACGCACCAACATGCCCAACTAATTTTTGTATTTTTAGTAGAGACAGGGTTTTGCCACGTTGGCTGGGCTAGTCTCAAACTCTTGACCTCAAGTAATCCACCCACCTCCTCCTCCCAAAATGCTGGGATTAGAGGCGTAAGCTACCATTCCTGGCCAGGAAAATGTTTTAAAACTAAATCTTATCAAGCAATTTGAAGAGAAAATTAAAATTAGAGGTTAGGCCAGGCATAGCATCACACCTGTAATCCAAGCACTTTGGGAAGCCAAGGCAGGTAGACTGCTTGAACCCAGGAGTTTAGGACCAGCCTGGGCAACATAGGGAAACCCCATCTGTACTAAAAATACTAAGTACTGGGGCACATCTGTAGTCCCAGCTACTTGGGAGGCTGAGGTGGGAAGATGGCTTGAGCCCAGGAGGTAGAGGCTGCAGTGAGCCGGTATTGTTCCACTGCATTCCAGCCTGGGCAACAGAGACAAACCATGTCTCCAAAAAAAGAAGTTAAAATAAAAAATACTCAAGGAAGATGAGAATAAGAAAAAATATTCACTGCATCAAGGAAGGGACTGAAATTAAGAACAAAAAGAGGTGATGTAAAGGAGAAAGAAAAGAGAGAAGTAATTATCAGTAGTGGGAGAAAATCAGTTCATCAAGATGATAACTGTGGCCTTAATGGAATCACTCAACGGCATAGCAGACATGTATAGCTCAAAAAGAGTACACGGACAAGTAGCAGCACAAACAGACTACTATGAAACAGGCAAAAAGAATTAAAGAAATGCAAGAGGCCAAGACATTATAAAAGTGAGATCACTGTGTGAAGGGACAAACTGCAAAATAAAAAAGCAGAGGCAGGCAAGGACCAGAGTCTGCAGGTCATAATCAGTGAATGACTTTTTCACTTTTGGCATCATGTGGCCATTCTGTCCAATTTCTTTTATATATAACTAACCCACAAAAAACTTGAAGATGATTAGAACACCCCGAAATTTCTATCTTATCCAAGCTGAAATATATACATTTCTTGAACCAGGAGGATCCTAGTGTGCTGGAAAAACAACCCATCTAGATTTGGCAACAGAAGATCTAAGTTTAGGCACCCTAGCAGTCTACGTCTTCACCTATGAAATGAGAAATGTATATACCCTCTTTACTGAGAGTTGTTATAAGGAACAAACTAATTATTAGGGTGTCTGAACACCTAGAATGTCTGCATATAATAAAAGTACTTGTTAAATAAACAGATGACAGGGGATCATATATATAAAAGCTACCTGTAAAGTTCTGCAAAAATTCAGGAGGGGAGGCAGTAGGGCAGGCCATAGGTTCCAGAATGATACAGAAGGAGAAAGGCTTTAGCCTCCCCCTAGCATAAGTCACAGAAGATTTTAACTTAATAAATTTAAAATAATTTTTAAAGTAATTCTTTTACTTATCAATAATTTGTTTCAGGGACTTCCTGAGATTAGCCAGAAAAATGGCAGGAAAAAACTGTTAAGATTTGTTTCAACATGAAACATGATTTTTAAAAAGCTGTAATCTAGTGAATGACCTCATATTTCCCTAAACTAATTTAAACATCCAATTGAAATGCCAAAATAATTTTTTAACTTGATAAATGATAGTAAAGTTTTTTTAGAAAAATAAAACGTGTCAGGCACGGTAGCTCACACCTATAATCTCAGCACTTTGGGAGGCTAAGGCAGGTGGATCACTTAAGGCCAGCAGTTCAAGACCAGCCTGTCCAACATGGTGAAAACCTATCTCTACTGAAAATACAAAAATGAGCCAGACATGGTGGTACATGCCTATAATCCCAGCTACTCAGGAGGCTGAAGCATGAGAGTCCCTTGAATCCAGGAGGTGGAGGTTGCAGTGAGCCAAGACCGCCACTGCACTCCAGCCTGGGAGACAGAGCAAGGCTCTGTCTCAGGAAAAAAAAAAAAGAAAGAAAGAAAGAAAAGATAAAATATGTGAAAATGACTAAAGCAGAGACATGAGGGGGAACTAGCTCTAATAGATACGGTAACATAGAAAAAGCGATATAACATACTTTGTGCAGACAAAAAAAAAGGGTCTTTAAAATAGACCCAAAGTACCACTTCAATCAATGGGGAACAGAAGATTATTTAACAAATGGTGTTGGGACAGCTGACTACTACTTGGAAGAAAAGAAAGCTTGACTCTTACCTGATGACTGCATTAGTAAAACTTCCTTACCATAGAACGTTCACATCATGTTAGAGCATTCACAGAATTAAAATAAAGGGTTAAAGATGTAATAACAACTTGCAAACCTGTTGGTAAATTTAACACCATTCTTCTGGATATCTACAGTACTAAAGTTTTTATTGTTACGAAGGACTTTTTCTTCCTTACAGGTTACACGAAAGTAATATCCAAACTGTGCACTGGAATCCAGTTTAATCTGTTTGCCAGGGTCCAAGCCTTGATGATCAAGAAGAAAAGAAAAAGTATTCCATAAACACCTAAAGACATTTTTCAAAGTAACTCTAAAATTACTCAAATAGTGAAAAGCATATTGTTATTATATGACAACATACTTGCAATTATTATTATCTAACCAGAAAAGATTCAAATACTACTTACTTGAAAGCTACATGAATTACAGATATTTACCTATAAAATCTTCAACTCCCTTATGAATGTTTCTGATTTGAAAGCTGCTTTCTGGGTAAACCTATCCAAGGCTGCAGAGCACCAGCACTGGCCAACACATTGTCCCAGTTGTTGTGAACACATGAGGATGGATTAAGGTATAACCCCACCCCGAGGATTTATGCATGAGAATTCTTTTCTTAGCTAAAGTTATTTCTTTGGAACTTTATAGAGTATAATTAATGTGACTAAATACAATTTCCAAACAAAAACTTGAGACTCTGACAATGAAACTCTAGGAAAACGAGTAGATCATGTGAACAGAAAATAAATCTTGGGACCCCAAAATCAGTAAGTCAAGGGAAAAGTCAAGCTGGGAACTATGCCAGACAAACCCCTGCCTCCCATCTTATTCCTAAGTCAGATAGCTACAAAGATAAAAAAGCTACATACCTCCCTCACAATTTGCCCATAAGGAAATTCCTTGTGGGCCTCCAGATGTTCACTCTCAAACAATTCTGCTGAATTTCACCCTGGCAATATAAACTAATAGCTTATCTTAACAGGTGTGGGACAGAAAGTCATCCCTCTGCTCACCAAATGCATTTCTGATTGCTTTCTCTGCCCTATTGTTTATGTAAAAGTGCAGATTCACTGAGCCAGACTAAGTTGTTTATTCAGCGAAAGGCTGATCAAGGACTCAAAAGAATGTAACCTTTTGTCTCTGGTGTGCTTATTACCTGAAAGCCCGTTGCTTTGATGTCTCATGACTCCCTAAAATGTATAAAACCAAGCTGTGTCCCGACCACCTTGGGCACCTGTCGTCAGGACCTCCTGAGGCTGTGTCATGGATGCGTCCTTAACCTTGGCAAAATAAACTTTCTAAATTGGTTGAGACCTGTCTCGGATATTTTGGGTTCAAATCAGCTAGACTTTCTGCACCAAGAATTTTGAGTTTTTATAAATACGTACTCTCTTCATAATTTCATTCATCGATATGATCTCTAGACCACAAACTAATAGAAAGAGTATCTATAAATTTACTTGGTGATGCGGGGCTATCAAATGTTAGTAGCAGCAAACAACTAAAGATGGATCTCACTTAACCATCGAGGAAAGGGAAAGTAGAGACCCATCCAGAAATAAAATCAGACTGATCTGAACAAAGGAAGCTCTCAAAACATTCAAAGGGAAAGAGTAGATCCACAATGAAGACTGTAATCAATCAGTGAGTAACGTTTTCAAAACAAAGGACCATGGTTCATGAGGGTGTAATGTAGTTTGGTGCTTATATATGCAATTCACTGCAGTGTTAACAGCAACATCACTAAACATGAAAGACAATGGTATTCATAGAATACTGTTTATTTAACACATGCAAACCTAGGCTGCCATGAGGATCACAATTTATTTTAAATGGGGCTCATATCCTCAACAGTGTTTCTGATGACATGGAGGTCTAAGAATCAAAGCAATGAATCCAACATGTTAATGCTACAGAAGAATGTGCTGAAAACCACGGAAATTGAATAATTTGTAAAGAGCTTCAGGAAAAAGTTTCCACGTTGAAACTAGAACTCATGTTTCCCAATTCCCATCCTAATGCTTCTTATACTACCATTACAGTGTTTCTTTTTCAATTTGAGTGCTATTTATGTTGCTTTCAACATACTTTTTAATAAAAACTTACTTCGCTCTAAAATAAAATTAATTTATACTGTAAAAAATGGGTTTGCCATTAACCTTCTCATTAGCACTCAACAAAATATATCAGTAGGCAATAATTTAATGTATACTATGATGCATTCTTTTTTTTTTTTTTTTTTTTTTTTTTTTTTAAATTCAAAAGACAAGGTGTCACTCTCACTCTGTTCCCCAGGCTGGATGGAGTGCAGTGGTGCTAACATGGCTCACTGCAGCCTCAACTTCCCAGGCTAAAACAATCCTTTCACCTCAGCTTCCCAAGTAGCTGGGACCATAGGTATGCATCACCACACCTGGCAAATTTTTTTCTTTTAATTTTTGGTAGAAATGTGGTCTATGTTGCATAAGCTAGTCTTAAACTCCTGGGCACAAGTGATCCTCCTCAAGTGTTGAGATTACAGGCATGAGCCACTGTGCCTGGCCAACGATGCATTCTTTTTTCTTATTTTGAGACAGGATTTCACTCTGTCATCCAGGCTGGCATGCAGTGGTGCAATTATCACTGCAGCCTCAACTTCCCTGGCTCAAGTAATCCTCCCACCTCAGCCTCCTGAGTAGCTGGAACTACACGTGAATGCCACCATGCCTGGCTAATTTTTGTATTTTTTGTACAGGCAGGGTTTCATCATGTTGCCCAGGCTGGTCTCAAACTCCTAGACTCAAGCAATTTGCCCACCTTGGCCTCTCAAAATGCTAGGATTACTACAGGTGTGAGCCACCATGCCTAGCCCAATGATGCAGTCTTAACAGGATGATTCCTTCACAAAACCCATTATCAGCAGAAAAATTTCCAGCCAACCAAGTTAACATATGGTGAAACAGAAAACTGTATGTACTTTAACTTTCTAGTAAGTCCAAACTTTTTAAGAAAACACAAAATAACTTTTAACTCCAGACACATAAACTCTCTGAGTCTCAATCTCCTTAGCTATGAAATGAGGAAGATGGACGTTAATGCTAAGGTTCTTATAATCAGGGTAGGGGATCTAGTCCATGTTTGGACTCTCTACAGAAACTATTTGCAATTTTAAAATATATGTAGGTATGGGCCTATTTCTGCGGAAGAGGATCCATATCTTTCATCAGATTATCCAGAAGTTTAATTATTACTGCTTAAATACACTGTTTTGTTCTGGATTTCTTTCTTTCTTTTTTTTTT
>NW_016107524.1:3651666-3655692 GCF_001604975.1 Cebus imitator
GTCACCCAGGCTGGAGTGCAGTGGGGCAATCTCAGCTCACCGCAACCTCTGCCTCCCGGGTTCAAGCAATTCTCCTGCCTGAGTCTCCCAGGTAGCTGGGAATACAGGCATACACCGCCATGGCTGGCTAACTTTTTGTACTTTAGTAGAGATGGGGTTTCACTGTGTCACCCAAGCTGATCTTGAACTCCTGAGCTCAGGCGATCTACCCGCCTCAGCCTCCCAAAGTGCTGGGATTACATGGGTGAGCCACTGCGCCTGGCCCTCATTCTGGATTTCTAAACTTCTTTGTACTGAGCACTTTACACGTTTGTTGAAAATTCAGGAAAAAAAAAACAGTGTGAACCCATAGGGAATTAATAAGCTGGTATGGAAGATAGTCTTTTTCAAAAAATTGACATTAATGAAGCGCTTGGAAACCCCAAAGCCAAATCAATGCAGAATCCTAGGAGTATTGGGCTTGGTGATTCTCCTAGGAGTATCCTGTTATTAGTGGAGGTGACATTTAAAATAGGGCTTGTTTAAATGATGCCATACAGGGACCTGTTGGGTGATTTCTGTCTGACAGGAATGTGGAGTCATCACCTTGGGGACGGGGAGCTTATAAAATAATTCTGGCACCAGTACAGACAGACACTGCATAGACAAAAGAATTATTCCAACCTCCAATGACCCATTCTTACCAAGATCTCTGGCTGCACTTATTAATGTTGACTGCATCTTCTTTTCCAAATCATTCATTATTTCTCTTAATTCACTGAGATTAGGATCAAATGAAGGTTTTACAAGGAATTCATGGTTTTCCACCTGCAAAGAGAACAAAGTAACAAAATTCTATAAATAATGGGTAAAGATAGAAATCATAAAGCAAATATTTCCTACCATTTAAATTTTATTATTTTCAGTTAAATAATTTGCTATCCGCTTTCTGCCCATGGACGCCGCCGAAGAAGCATCATTAAAATCTCTCTTCTCCCTGCGATCATGTCTAAGTCAGAGTATCCTAAAGAGCCAGAACAGCTGAGGAAGCTCTTCATTGGAGGGCTGAGCTTTGAAACAACCGATGAGAGCCTGAGGAACCATTTTGAGCAATGGGGAACGCTCACAGACTGTGTGGTAATGAGAGATCCAAACACCAAGCGCTCCAGTGGCTTTGGGTTCCTCAGGTATGCAACTGTGGAGGAAGTGGATGCAGCCATGAATGCAAGGCCACACAAAGTGGATGGAAGAGTTGTGGAACCAAAGGCAGCTGTCTCAAGAGAAGATTCTCAAAGACCAGGTGCCCACTTAACTGTGAAAAAAATATTCGTTGGTGGCATTAAAGAAGACACTGAAGAACATCACCTAAGAGATTATTTTGAACAGTACGGAAAAAATGAAGTGATTGAAATCATGACTGACAGAGGGAGTGGCAAGAAAAGAGGCTTTGCCTTTGTAACCTTTGATGACCATGACTCCGTAGATAAGATTGTCATTCAGAAATACCATACTCTGAATGGCCACAACTGTGAAGTTAAGAAAGCCCTGTCAAAGCAAGAGATGGCTAGTGCTTCATCCAGCCAAAGGGGTCGAAGTGGTTCTGGAAACTTTGGTGGTGGTCGTGGAGGTGGTTTCGGTGGGAATGACAACTTTGGTCGTGGAGGAAACTTCAGTGGTCGTGGTAGATATGGTGGCAGTGGGGATGGCTATAATGGATTTGGTAATGATGGAGGCAATTTTGGAAGTGGTGGAAGCTACAATGATTTTGGCAGTTACAACAATCAGTCTTCAAATTTTGGACCCATGAAGGGAGGAAACTTTGGAGGCAGAAGCTCTGGCCCCTATGGTGGTGGCGGCCAATACTTTGCGAAACCACGAAACCAAGGTGGCTATGGCGGTTCCAGTAGCAGCAGTAGCTATGGCAGTGGCAGAAGATTTTCATTAGGAAACAAAGCTTAGCAGGAGAGGAGAGCCAGAGAAGTGGCAGGGAAGCTACAAGTTACAACAGATTTGTGAACTCAGCCAAGCACAGTGGTGGCAAGGCCTAGCTGCTACAAAGAAGACATGATTTAGACAAATACTCATGTGCATGGGCAAAACACTTGAGGACTGTATTTGTGACTAATTGTATAACAGGTTATTTTAGTTTCTGTTCTGTGGAAAGTGTAAAGCATTCCAACAAAGGGTTTTAATGTAGATTTTTTTTCTTTTTCTTTTTTTTCTTTTTTTTTGCACCATGCTATTGATTGCTAAATGTAATAGTCTGATTGCGATGCTGAATAAATGTCTTTAAAAATAAAAAATAATAATAATAATTAATAATAATAATTTGCTATCCGTAAGTTATTCAGTCACAACTATTAAGGAGTTTCTAGTTACTGAGATGCAAAATTCTATTCATTAGGACTTTAGAGTTCTATATGTACTCTATACAGTGCTGATGATATATATGTTCCTAACAATATTCTATATTTTATTTAAATTTTTCCTAAACATTTCAAATGTTCTCCCTAAACATTACTAAATAATGTTCAATGTGCAAAACCTGTGATAGTTGTATGATGTTGCCTAAACCAAGGATCCACCTTAGGAATCTCAAAAAGTTAGCTCTAAGAAACTAAAAAATTTTATTTCTTAAAACTAAATCTCATAATTAAAAAACATCCTCTTAAGTACTTTGTTTCACTAAATTCTTACCAGTAATAAACAGTAAGAAATCATAATGAAAAACAGATCTCATTTACATTAGCAAAAACATACAAAATATTTAGAAATGAAGTCTTGATTACATAGAACCTTTATAAAGATAACTGCCTACTGGAAGACTTAAGAATTTGAAAGTTAAATTCAGCCAATTAAAAAACTACAAGAATTGGGTCAGTGCAGTGGCTCATGCCTGTAATCCCAGAATTTTGGGAGGCAGAGGTAGGTGGATCACTTGAGGTCATGAGTTCTATACCAGCCTGGCCAACATGGTGAAACCCCATCTCTGCCAAAAATACGAAATTAGCCAGGTGTAGTAGAGTGCGCCGGTAGTCCCAGCTACTTGGGAGGCTGAACCAGGAAAATTGGTTGGAACCAGGAGGCAGAGGTTGCAGTGAGCCAAGATCCTGTCACTGCACTCCAGCCTGGGTAACAGGGCAAGACTCAGTCTCATCAATCAATTGATTGAGGTAAACAAACAAGAGGTAAACTATGAAAAGAGAAAACTATATCTAATATCAATAGCTGTTTATTCCTCGAGACTGTTCAATAGGAATTCTTTTTTAAAACAAAACAACTAAAATTTAAATGAAATTGTGAAAGAACATCTAAAAAAAAGAATGAAGTGTATCCTTACTAGGCATTACAAATAATTAAGCAGACAATTATACATAGAAGCTTAATAGAGTGAGTTCATTCTCTTGATTTAAAACATTCAATGAGGTTGAGATAAACTGTATCCACTTAGAGAGCGTACTTTCAGGTACCAAAAGCAAACTATGCAAGGAATAAGGAATTAAAATCAAACTGCAGAAAGTTAGCAAAAAGAAGAATATTTATAAAATAACTTTCTCAATTTAAATCAACCAAAAGAAATTCAATATATTAAAATTTTAAATTTTGAATAAACCTCATTTTTAAAAAATGAAACATTTGTTAAAAAAAAAAGATTCGCAAAATGTAAAAAGATAAAAGGTTAATATTTTCTTTTATAAAAGCACTTGCTTCCATGTATAAGAAAACATCAAGGTCATCAAGTGGGCATGTGTAAGCACCTACAACTCACAGATGAAAAAAAAGTAGTGAACTAATCCCTTGGAAATGCTATAAGAATAAAAGATAAGGCCGGGTGCAGTGGCTCAAGCCTGTAATCCCAGCACTTTGGGAGGCCGAGGCGGGTGGATCACGAGGTCAAGAGATCGAGACCATCCTGGTCAACATGGTGAAACCCCGTCTTTACTAAAACTACAAAAAATTAGCTGGGCATGGTGGCGCATGTCTATAGTCCCAGCTACTCAGGAGGCTGAGGCAGGAGAATTGCCTGAACCCAGGAGGCGGAGGTTG
>NW_016107524.1:3656012-3676635 GCF_001604975.1 Cebus imitator
AAAAAAAAAAAAAAAAAAAAAAAAAAACACAACAATATGCAACAAGGCTCAGAGATATCTGTTATTCTCTTTAACATAGCAATTCTACTCCTAGAAATTCAATCTAAGAAATAATGCAACAGAAGCAAAATAATAGAGTTGAAAAAAATATCTGCAGATTTATCTGTTATAGAAAAAAACAATAAAACATCATAATTGCACAATGGTACATCACTAAAATAGTATACTGTGCAGTAATTAAAACAGATAATGAAGATTATCTGGAAGTAAGGACTAAGACTTATAATAATTCAGGAAAAAAAGTAATACTATAATGGTGGGCTAAAACTATGCTACTGAACTTGCCTCTTCCCATGAATCTGAGAGGTGAGCCAGGCCAAGTTCCTACCCTCACTCTCCATCTTTGAGAAACCTATTTGGTAAGTCAACAAAACTCTTGCAAACTCTTAAAAATAATCCCAGATCTGGAGAGAAGAAAACTTAATGGGTATCCTTACATTTTCCTTTCTCGGATGAGGGAATACTGTTTTGAAAGGGTTGTTGAGGAGTCCCGAGTTAAACAAGAGAAAAGTGAACACATAAGCCTTTAACTTACTAAAATAAATACTCTAAGAGCCACACATGAAACTGGGCATTTTTCAACAATCCATCATATCCCCAAACAATCTGAGATAAAAAATATATCACCCAATTAGGTATTCTTATCTAGAACTGGGGTATTCTAAAAACATGACATCTGACTTCTACCATCTACTAGCTGAACAGTATAATCCTACCTACAGTATAACCTACCAAGGCATCAGAAACACACATAGTCATTGCATCAGGCTACACAAAAGGAGACTGGAATGGGGAAAAAAAAAAAAAACCTCATAAATGGGATGATGAAACCAAGAAACAAGATGAAAAGAATGAGTAAGGAAAGTTAGGCCTTTGCCGGGTATGGTGGCTCATGCCTGCCTCCCAGCACTTTGGGAGGCCGAGGCGGGTGGATCACCTGAGGTCAGGAGTTTGAGACCAGCTTGGCCAACATGGTGAAACCCCGTCTCTACTAAAAATACAAAAAATTAGCTGGGTGTGGTGGTAGGCACCCATAATCTCAGTTACTCGGAAGGCTGAGGCAGGCGAATCACTTGAACTCAGGAGGCAGAGGCTGCAGTGAGCCAAGATCCTACCATTGCACTATAGCCTGGGCAACAAGAGCAAAACTGTCTCAAACAAACAAACAATCCAAAAAACTGTATACCTAGAAAAATAATCATTCAAGAACAAGGGTGAAATACAGACATTTTCAAACAACCTAACAGACCTCTAAATAAAAAAACTTCTTAAAAATATACAGGAAGGAATGAATAGCAAAGAAACTAGTGTAGATATGGACAAATCTAAACACTGACTCATAGAATGGAAATCTGAAAGGTAAAAATGATACAACTAGAATACTAGACAATAATAAAGAAATGTAACCTGATTTTAGGTGTCTTAAGGTCCTAGTATTTTATGGGATAACTGAGAAGATACTGACAGGCTTTTGACTTTGATGTGACAAGTAAACACATTTTAAAAAAAAGTGGCTAACTTCCATACTAATGTGTGTGATGAGATAGGATTGGGGAGGGGCAAAAGGAGAAGATAAAATGGAATTTTAGAATCCCAAGCAACATAAAAGTAAGACAGAGTAGGCAAGGAGGGGCCAGGCATGGTGGCTCACACCTGTAATCCCAGCACTTTGGGAGGACGAGGCAGGAGAATGACTTGAGCCCAGGTGTTTCAGACCAGTCTGAACAACATGGTGAGACACCATCTCTATTCTAAGGGTTTTTTTAATGTGTAAGTGAAACCAGGAAGAAGAGGAATCACCAAATAATTAGGCAGAAATAAATCCAAAGATACTGGTAACTGTGCTCACTTTGGCAGCACAAATACTAAAATTGGAACGATACAGAGAAGATTAGCATGGCCCCTGAACAAGGATGACATGCAAATCTGTGAAGCATTCCATATATTTTTAAAAAGTTAAAAATTAAAAAAAAAAAAAGATACTAGTAACTACAACAAACATAACAGACTAAAACTCCTACTAAAATAAATTGAATTAAATTTAAAAGTAAATAAAATCCAATTATAAGCTTTTTTGCTTAAACTTATGGTTAAAAAGCCTCACAAAAAATGAAAAAATATATACCATATTAAAAATTTTCAAAAAGTACTCTGACATAGCTCTTTTATAACGAGACAAAATATAATGCAAAAAGCATTATTATTATTATGAATTTTTTTTTTTTTGAGACAAAGTCTCGCTCCGTCGCCAGGTGCCAGGCTGGAGTGCAGTGGTGCGATCTCAGCTCATTGCAACCTCCACCTCCCGGATTCAAGCAATTCTCCTGCCTCAGCCTCCTGAGTAGCTGGGATTACAGGTGTACACCACCATTTTTGTATTTTTAATAGAGACGGTGTTTCACCATGTTGGCCAGGATGCTCTCAATCTCTTGACCTCGTGTCTGCCCACCTCGGCCTCCCAAAGTGCTGGCACTACAGGCGTGAGCTCCCGTGCCCAGCCACAAAAAAGCATTTGGGATAATTATAAAGATTGATGAAGATTCAATTCACCACAAAGAAACAACAGCTCTGTGCCTAACATATTAACCAAAAATAGAATTAGAGGGAGAAACCCACATTTTTCTCAGTAACCCAGCAGATCAAAACTTAGCAAGCGCATATAGACAGACAGTGAAAAAACAACCCCAAAATTAGGGTAGACATCCAATTTTCAAACACATGTGGAACCTTTATGAAACTGACACATACAAAGCTTGGAAATTTTAAAATATACTTCTAAATAATTAACAAACCAAAGAACAAATGATAATAGAAATAAAATACTAAGAGCTGAGTAAGAAATTATCTCTCTCTAAACTGATACTTGTATTCCTACAACTATGGAAGGCCAAGGCAGTAGGACTGCTTGAGCCCAGGAGTTCAAGGCCAGTCTGGGCAACATAGCAAAAACCCTATCTCTGCTAAAAAACAAAAAAAATTAACCAGGTGTGGTGGCACACACTTATAATCCCAGCCACTCAGGAGGCTGAGGTAGGAGGATCACTGGAGCCCAGGAATTCAAGGCCGGCAGTGAGCTATGATGGCACCACTGCACTCCAGCCTGGGCAAGAGAAGGATCCTGTCAATCAATCAATAAACCAATAATTAATGTGGTATGCCCATGTAAGGGAATATTATTCAGCTACACAAAGTGGTATGCTCTGGATATGTGTCCCCACCCAAATGTCATGTTGAATTGGAATTAGAATCCTCAGTGTTGGAGGTGGAGCCTGGTAAGAGGTGACTGGATCATGAGGGTGTTTTCCCCTGGGTGCTGTTCTCATGATAGTGGCTGACTTGTCCTGAGATCTAGTTGTTTAAAAGTGTGTAGCACCTCCCCCTTCTCTCTCTCTTGCTCCTGGCTCCACCATGTAAGATGCCTCACTTCCTGTTCTGCCATGATTTTAAATTTCCTAAGGCCACCCAGAAGCTGAGCAAGTACCATCATCATGCTTCCTGTACAGGCTGCGTAACTATGAGCCAATTAAACCTCTTTTCTTGGCTGGGCACACAGTGGCTCATGCCTGTAATCCCAGCACTTTGGGAGGACAAGGCAGGTGGATCATGAGGTCAGGAGTTAAAGATCAGCCTGGCCAACATAGTGAAACCCCATCTCTACTAAAAATACAAAAATTAGCTGAGCGCAGAGGGGGGTGCCTATAATCCCAGTTACTTGGGAGGCTGAGACAGAAGAATTGCTTGAACCCAGGAGGCAGAGGTTGCAGTGAGCCGAGATCATGCCACTGAACTCTAGCCTGGGCAACAGAGCAAGACCCCATCTCAAAAACAAAAACAACTTCTTTTCTTTATAAATTACCCAGTCTCAACAGTTATTTCTTTACAGCAGTGCAAGAATGGACCAATACACAAGGAAATGAAGTACTGACACATGCTACAATGTGGATGACCCTCTAAAACATTACACTAAGTGAAAGAAGCAAATCATAAAGGGTCAGATGATTCCACTTATATAAAATGTCCAGAACTGACAGGTCCACAGAGAAAAAAAGTATATTAATGGTTGCAGTGTCTGGGGAAACAGGAGAGACTGCTAAGAGATATGAGGTTTTCTTCTGGTGGTGATGAAATGTTTTCAAACTAGATAGTCGTGGTCATTTTACAACATTGTGAATATACTAAATGCTAGTGAATACTACACTTTAAAATTGTGGCTTTTTGAGTGGAGGGATTAACCATGCAGTCAACTACACATGCCTAGTCTCCACCCAGTAAAAGACAGCCATAGAAATTTTCAAGACCTGTCATCAAAACCCTCAATAATGCCTAGAGTTGAGAACAGACTTAATGTTAACAGTGGTTATTTCTGAGTAGTAGATGCTGGGGATATTTTTAACTTTCTTCTTATATGAAGGGTCTTGAAAAAGTTCATGGAAAATGTGTTGTGAAAAGACTATGCATGGATTCAAAATTTTTGGCACCACAATAAACTTGTACTAATTTGCTATAACATGTCTGAACAGGATCTAGTCAGAGGCACTGTGAAGGATAAGACATCAGTTTAAAAAAAGCCCCTATCAGAGCAACGTGAGTTCTGCTAAAATTGAAGTAAGACCAAACATCAAATTTATAGTGAAGCCCAGGACAGAATAATGATGAAATAACTGATGCTTTATGAAAACTTTATGGGGTCAATGCTCCTAGGAAATCAGCAGTTTACAAATGGATAACTTGTTCTAACAAGGGATGAGATCATGCAGAAGATGAAGCCTATAGCAGCAGACCATCCACATCAATTTTTCAGAAAAAATTAATATTTCTTTCCCTAATTGAAGAGAACTAATGATTAACAGCAGAAACAATAGCCAACACCACAGACATCTCAACAATTGGTCCAGTTCACACAATTCTAACTGAAAAATTAAAGTTGAATTAACTTTTCACTTGATGGGTGACAAAACTGTTGCACCCATATTAGCTGCAGACAAGAGCACAGCTATCAGTAGAAATTTAAATGCGAGATCAAGATCCTAAAGCATTTCCTTCAAAGAACTGTAATGAGAGCCAAAACATGGCTTTACCAGTACTATCCTGAAGACAAAGCACAATCAAAGCAATGGCTACCAAAAGTGGAAGTGGTCCAGTCAAAGCAAAAGTGGACCAGTCAAGAGCAAAGGTCATGGTAACAGTTTTCTCGCTGTTCTAGGCATTTCGCTTGCTGATGTTTTGGGGGGCTAAACAATACAAGTTCTGCTTATTATTTGAGAAAGTTATCCCAAGTTTTTGCAGAAAAATGCCAGGGAAAGCATTATCAAAGTCATTTCCCACCATGGTTTCTGTTCACTCCTCATCAAACAAGGCCAATTTTGTAAGTTTCTATGGGAAGTCATTAAGTATCCACTATACAGTCCTGATTTGGCTTCTTCTGACTTCTGTTTTCTAATCTTAAAAGATCTTTTAAAAAGCATCTATTTTTCTTTAGTTAATAATGTAAAAGAGACTGCATTGACATGGTAAAATTTCTAGTACCCTCAGTTCTTCATGGATGAACTAAACAGCAGAGATCATCATTTATAAAAGTGTCTTGAACTTGATGAGGAGCTTATGTTGGGAAATAAATTTAAAATGTATTTTTAAATTTTATCTTTTAATTCCATTTTTTCACAAACTTTTTGAAATCCTCATGTACATTTACCTGTTTTACAACAGTGCTCTGTTGCTTTTAGAAAGCATTACTATAAACAAAGATGTCAACATGCTGAGAGGGTTAATTCTAAGTGGAGAGAATATGAATACTCCTCTTTGTTATATTTTTTCATTTCTAAAAATAAAAATTGCAAAGCATTTACATATATTATTTTTATAACTCATGTATACTCAAATAATAATAATATAGTTGTATCAGGATCATGCAATTGTTGCTTCTTTTTTTTTAGAGACAGAGTTTTGTTCTTATTGCCCAGGCTGGAGTGCAATGGCGTGATCTCAGCTCACCGCAACCTCCACCTCGCAGGTTCAAGTGATTCTCTGCCTCAGCCTCCTGAGTAGCTGGGATTATAGGCATGTGCCACCACGTCCAACTAATTTTGTATTTTCTCAGTAGAGATGGTGTTTCTCTGTCTTGGTCAGACTGGTCTCAAACTGCCGACCTCGGGTGATCCACCTGCCTCAGCCTTCCAAAGTGCTAGGATTACAGGCATGAGCCACTGTACTCGGCCAGTTGTGGCTTCTTTAAAACTATTTCATTTTTTTCTGTTAGCATTTTCAATAAAAATTTATTTAAAGTTACTACTTTTACAAAAATAAATGAAATAACAATGTATATCTGAAAACTAGCATCAAAAAATAGCCAAAATGCAGTATAGAAATGTTTATAATTAACACCTATCAGTGAAAGCCCCAATCTAAATTATTTACTTTTTTGTGAAAAATTATATTTTATTGAATCTTGTCTTGGGGTGGTTTTGATCCACATTTACTTCAAGAATATATTTCTAGAAGATTTACTTAAAGCAGCCACAAAAACACGGGAAGCATGATACACAATGCTAAGCCTAGGAGGGAAAAAATTAACCAAACCACTCATGGAAATACTGTTCCCTTCATCACATGAATTAAGTGCACACCTGGAAAACAGTGAAGCTTTCAGAAATTATAAATGAAACAACTGATATTCCCTGGAGATTTCCTCAAAGCGGTTCTGAATCACGTAATTTAAATCCCTAAATATATGACAAATATCTACATTGACAGTGAACAACTGAATTCACCTTATAGCCTCAGACAAGTTTAAAAGTTTGTAACTGAGGAAAAAGAAGATACTATACGAGGTCAACCCCATAGAGAATCTAGAACAGGTCTTTAACTGGGAATCTGATTCATTTAAAAGACAGTACTATACTATAAAACATAGACGCTTATGGTTACAGATGGTATCTTAGCAGACACTGCTAATGATTTACACACAGTTATTCTGTTCCTTCCCTGTTCCCAGGAGTGCTCGGACTTTGTGTATCTCTTCCTACAGGGAAGCCGACTCCATACCCAACCCTGGTTACCTTAGGCCAATCATCCCACTCTACGTCCCTGGCCACAAAAACTGTTTAAATGGTCCCATCACTGCAAACTGCAGGACTCTTGCTTGGAATGTTGCCCCAACTGATGACTGGTCCTAAGGCCAAAAACGGAGCCATCCTTGGTTGAAATTAAAATTACAAAAGGTAGAACAGATTAAGAAATTAGGTCCCCTGATCTACAGGATCAAGCAACTCTAAATAAAGCCTACTCTCTCTCCATACTTTCAACTACATAACCTAGATTATGTTGAGTTTTCAGTTACTTGCACAACAAGTCCTGATATAAATAACCTCAAATAGTCTACTCAGAGAAAAAGAAAGAAATGCACAACTTACATCTTCCTGGCACAATACTTAACTGTGGCTTAAGCGAGTGAGTGAGTGTGTATGTGTGCATGTGCTGAAATCATTTGAGAATAGGTTTTTTTTGTGAACTCCCTTAATCTGTTTAAAAGAAGAGCCTCTCAAAAGAACCCAATTGTTATAAATCTCCCAGAAGTTTCTAGCAATCAGAAGACTAACTCTCATTACAGGAAGAGAAGTAACCACCTAAACAGACACCATCATAAAACCTTCATATTTCTCATCTATTCTCTTAAGTGTTCATTTACCTTTTCTGAAAGTCATTTGATTTCCCTTAAGTGCCCTTCATCCCCCTTTACTTCCCCTATTATGATGGTAAATAAAGTCCAAATTCTTACAGCCTTTCTCTCACTAATCTGTCTTTTACCTGCCTGGTATCTGGCAACAGAGCAAGACTGTGTCTCAAAAAAAAAAAAAAAAAAGGGCCGGGCGCGGTGGCTCAAGCCTGTAATCCCAGCACTTTGGGAGGCCGAGGCGGGTGGATCACGAGGTCAAGAGATCGAGACCATCCTGGTCAACATGGTGAAACCCCGTCTCTACTAAAAATACAAAAAATTAGCTGGGCATGGTGGTGCGTGCCTGTAATCCCAGCTACTCAGGAGGCTGAGGCAGGAGAATTGCCTGAACCCAGGAGGCGGAGGTTGCGGTGAGCCAAGATCGTGCCATTGCACTCCAGCCTGGGTAACATGAGTGAAACTCCGTCTCAAAAAAAAAAAAAAAAAAAAAAGGCACGTCATAGGAGCAGCAATGAAATGAGAACAAATGACTTCTTCTAGTCTATATCCACCTACCTGCACTGCTTACCTTCCTCAAATGCAGGTTCTTCCCAGATATTTATATTAAAATGCTTTAATCCTGTAGCACCATTAAAGAAGTAACACTGACCACGATTTTACAGTCAGAGTACATCTAGCATAACAGGTATGTTTCAGATATTTCTGATCAAAGTGATAATCTTTAACCCACAATATAGAGTTAGTATAATGGAATTGGGGGAAGCATACCAGGATGTTAACATTGTTTACCTGGAGAGAAGGAAAAATATCAAGGATTTCACTGAAGAAGATGAGGATGTTACCCTAAATCATGCCACTTTGGCGTAAGTATTCTTTTGAGAGGAAGGTAATGAAGAAACACCACACACAGAAACTCTCTGCTCTCCCCGTTTCTGTATACATTTTCCTTTGTGAAGGTGTTCTCTCCGACCCTTCTCCTATAAGGGAGAGAACTACTCTTGATCACCATAGACTCTTAAATCACTAGAGATGGCACCTTTGATCTGGGTCTGCATAAACAAATCTTACTAAAACAACACTTATCTTCCATTAGTTTGCCCCATATATTTACCTTCCTGCAATTTACCACCCCTTGAAGCCCAAACCTCTTTTCTTTAGTCTTGTCGCCTCTCCACTATTTATTACCTGATATGGTTTGGCTGTGACCCCAACCAAATCTCATCTTGAATTGTAGCTCCCATATTCCCCATGTGTCATGGGATAGACCCAGTGGGAGGTAACTGAATCACTGGGGCAGGATTTTCCCATACTGTTCTCGTGATGGTGAATAAATCTCTCGAGATCTGATGGTTTTACAGAGGGCAGCTCCCCTGCACACACTCTCTTGCCTGCCACCATGTAAAATGGGCCTTTGCTCCTCCTTTGCCTTCTGCCATGACTGTGAGGCCTCCCCAGCCATGTCGAATTGTTGAGTCCATTAAACCTCTTTTCTTTATAAAATACTCAGTCTTGGGTATGTCTTTATTAGCAGCATGAGAACAGACTAATACATTACCCTTTATTAAAATGGTGTATGAACTCTCAAGTCTGTTTCTTTAGGCTTTCACTTCTTTTCTATGAAGCTCTCATGTGTACTTGAAATAAATCTTTTCTCCTGTAAATCTATCTTGTGTCAGTTGAATGCCCAAGCTCCACCAATTAACCTAAGAGGCTAGAGGAAATATTTTTCCCCATCTCTACCTCCTTTCCCACTATACTTCTTTGTATTATTTTGTTCACTTGTTGTAATACTATATATTACATTTAAAAGTAGAAACACTTCAAAGAAAAATATATGTGTGTATTTTGAGACGGAGTCTTGCTCTGTTGCACAGGCTGGAGTTCAGTGAGCAATCTCAGCTCACTGCAACCTCCACCTCCCAGGTTCAAGCTATTCACCTGCTGTAAAATCCCAAGGAGCTGGGACTACAGACATACACCATCATGCCCGGCGAATTTTTATATTTTTAGTAGAAATGCGGTTTCTCCCTGTTAGTCAGGCTAGTCTTGAACTCCTTATCTCAAGTGATCTGCCCAGTTCAGCCTCCCAAAGTGCTTGAATTACAAGTGTGAGCCACCATGCCTGGCCTAAAGAAAAATAAAAATTATTCATATCTTGATTTTTAAATGTCATTTTGAAAAATTACCCACAAGCACTCTAAATAAAAACAACAGGAAGGCACAAAATCATTAATGGTACATCATCTTTTGTTAGGGAACGTTTGACTTATTTGCTGTCAAGCAGAAATATATTCCAAGGGTTGGCCTCAGTCAAAATAATGACTTTTTAAAAAAGATAATAGGCTGGGCGAGGTGGCACATACCTATAATTCCAGCACTTTGAGAGGCTGAGGTGGGTGGATCATGAGGTCAAGAGATTGAGACCATCCTGGCCAATATGGTGAAACCCGTTCCTACTAAAAATACAAAAATTAGCCAGGTATGGTGGAGTGCGCCTATAGTCCCAGCTACTTGGGAGGCTGAGGCAGGAGAATCGCTTGAACCCAGAAGGTGGAGGTTGCAGTGAGCCAAGATCGTGCCACTGCACTCCAGCCTGGGCAACAGAGTGAGACTCTGTCCCCAAAAAATGAAACAACAAAAAGAAAATGTTAGAAATAAATCACATCAGACATTTAGACAAGTGCAGACCCCTGACAAACAGCATCAACAAACTTGGGTATGTGTCAGAAATGCAAATTCCCCAGCCCAACTTCAGACCTGAATAATCTAATTCTGGGCTTGGAGCCATAGCAATTTGTTCCCTTGGGCATTCTGATACCTGCTTAAATTTGAGACCCCTAATATGAAGGCAAGATTATAGCAATTTAGAAGAATAAAGCTGATGACAAATGGCAAAATTAACTGCAGCATTTCAGCAGAGTTTTTTTTTATTTTTATATTTTGAGATGGAGTCTCGCTCCATGGCCCATGCTGGAACACAGTGGCATGATCTTGGCTCACTGCAACCTCCGCCTCCCAGGTTCAAGCTATTCTTTTGCCTCAGCCTCCCAAGTAGCTGGGATTACAGACACGCACCACCACTCCCAGTTAATTTTTGTATTTTTAACAGAGAATGGGTTTCACTCTGTTGGCCAAGCTGGTCTTAAACTCCTGACCCTCAGGTGATCTGCCAGCCTCTGCCTCCTAAAGTGACAGGATTATAGGTGTGAGCCACCACAACTGGCCTCAGCAGAGCTTTGCCTGGGCTCTGGGTCCCTTCAAGGAGTACAGGTAGGTGAAACTGAAAAGCTCAATACTGGTTCCACACCAGCTCAAATACTGGTCCCTAATAGGGATTAGATTCTATTATACTCATAGGTTTTGTTAACCATCAGTAACACCTTTACATGTTTCTATTTAAAGGAATTTTTACAAATAACTCTGCCCTACCAAAGGCAAGGCCACATCCTCAGATAGGAAGATATAAAATACATTCAGCTTTCAGATGTCTCAACAATATTTCTTTCTCCCACTGATCAAAAGTTGAGCACCTAAAATCATTGCACTAATGGCAGCACTGCAGAGAAAACAGTAGCCAAAATGCAACTTTTCCCCAATAGGGGATGACACAAGTTTTTCTGGCTCCTTAACCTACAAGTAAATGGTAAAGACTGCTCTAAGACTGCTCTATCACTGAGATAAAATATACTAGAACATGGGAACATTTATACTTACACGCATGCACATTCATGCACTTTTAAAATCCAGGGGGCACAGAGCTAATGGGAGTTAACTTCTTTAAGCCTTGGTTAATGATCCAGTAAAAGTAAAATACATCAACATCACATAGGGCAAGTATTAAACCACAGATATTAAGAAAAATCAAGCCAGGCTGGGCTCACACCTGTAATCCCAGCACTTTGGGAGGTCGAGGCAAGTAGCTCACCTGAGGTCATGAGTTCAAGACCAGCCTGGCTAACATGGTGAAACCCCATCTCTACTAAAAATACAAAAATTAGCTGGGTGTGGTGGCACATGCCTGTAATCCCAACTACTTGGGGGGCTGAGGCAGAAGAATGGCTTGAGCCTGGGAAGCGGAGGTTTCAGTGAGCTGAGATCGAGCTATTGCACTCCAGCCTGGGAGACAAGAGTGAAATTCCATCTCAAATAAAAAGAAAAAAGAAGAAAAGAAAATTGCAGCCAGGAGCAGTGGCTCACGTCTATAATCTCAGCAGTTTGGGAGGCTGAGGCAGGAGCACTGCTTGAGCCCAGAAGTTTGAGACCAGCCTAGACAACAAGCAATACCTCATCTCTACAAATAATTTAAAAATTAGCTGGCTGTGGTGATACAATCTATGGTTCCAATTACTTGGGAAGCTGAAGTGGGAGAATCACTTGAGCCCAGATTCAAGTCTGCAGTGAGCCATGATCGCACGACCACACTCCAGCCTGGGAGACAGGATAAAACAGTCTCATTTAAAAAAAAAAAAAAAAAAAAAATGCAAAGAATCTAACAATTGGCAAACCAAACTGTTATCTTAATATGAATAGCGAGTAAACATTCTCTGCAGGGAATTTAACTTAGAAAAATTTCAAAATATGATTTTTAAAGTCTTGCAACTTAAAAGCACTATATTCAATGAGCTCACCACAGTAAACTTGTTCATATAAACAATTTTTAACAGATATAAAACAAAACATTACCATTTCATCAACTGTGCTTTAAAATTCACTTTCACGAAAGGATATTTCAACGATTTCAGAAATGATTCTCACTTTATATATAAATTATCGCTCAAAATTGTTAAAGACATGAGCTATAGATCACTTAAACCCTAAATGTTCTCAATTAACAAGAACTTTTAAAAGTAAACAATAAAGACCTGCTTAACTTTTTAGTTATATTCGACAACTATTTAGGAGATGCACACATATTCTAACCTCCTCCTGCAAAGAACTCTCTACAAGGAAAAGAAATAAAAGTGGCCCAGAATGGTGGCTTGTATCTGAAATCCCAGCTTTTTGGGAGGCCGAGACTGAGGCCAGAGCATCGCTTGAGGCCAGAGTTTTGAGACCAGCCTGGGCAACATGATGAGAGCTTATCTCAACTAAAATTTTTTTTTTTTAATTAGCCAGGTGTGATAACCTGTATTTACAGCTACTAAGGCTAAGGTAGGAGGATTACTTGAACCCAGGAGTTTGAAGGGCTAATGAACCATGATAATGTCACTGCGCTTAAGCCTGGGTAACAGAAGGAGACCCTGTCTCAAAAGAAAAGCAAGAAACAAAATGAAAGTTTCCTTGTGTGTCCTATGTTTACCTCTAACTTCTCCTTCCTTTTCCAGTGACTATAATTTTCCTTCTCTTTAAAAATAAAACAGTTGCATTTATGAAACTGTTCATTTATAAGACTGTCTTTAACCAAGACAATTATGCACAATATTCATTTCCTCTGCTAATCTTTATTTCATGTGCTGAAATAGTTATTTTTTTAAAAAATTCTTTTTCTGGCCGGGCGCGGTGGCTCACACCTGTAATCCCAGCACTTTGGGAGGCCGAGGCGGGTGGATCACGAAGTCAAGAGATCGAGACCATCCTGGTCAACATGGTGAAACCCCGTCTCTACTAAAACTACAAAAAATTAGCTGGGCATGGTGGCACGTGCCTGTAGTCCTAGCTGCTCAGGAGGCTGAGGCAGGAGAATTGCCTGAACCCAGGAGGCAGAGGTTGCGGTGAGCCAAGATCGCGCCATTGCACTCCAGCCTGGGTAACAAGAGCGAAACTCCGTCTCAAAAAAAAAAAAATTCTTTTTCCAAAAAAAAATACAAAAATTGACCAAGCATGGTGGCACGTGCCTGTAGTCCCAGTTACTTGGAAGGCTGAGACAGGAGAATCGCAGGAGGCGGAGGTTGCAGTGAGCCTCCAGCATAGGCAACAGAGACTCCATCTCAAAAAAAAAAAAAAAAAAAAAAAATTAAGGGGAGTGTCCCTGCCATCCTAAAGCACTTCAGGATTTTTCCTTACAGTGTCTGTGGATTTGCTTTGATCTATTTATACATTATTATTGTTATTTGAGATAGAGTCTCTCTCTGTCACCCAGGCTGGAGTGCAGTGACACGATCTGTGCTTCTCAGGTTCAAGTGATTCTTCTGCTTCAGCCTCCCGAGTAGCTGGGACTACAGGTGTGTGCCACCATGTCTGGCTAATTTTTTGTATTTTTATTAGAGATGGGGTTTCACCACATTGGCCAGGCTGATCTTGCATTCCTGGCATCAAGCGATCCACCCGCCTTGGCCTCCAAAAGCGCTAGAATTTACACATGTTATCTAGTCTCTCATATGCTCATTTAACACATATTTTCAAGATTTCTACTCAGCATTAATTTAAGGCTATCTGGTCTAAGGGAAATAATTTTAACGTTCATCTAACTTTGAAATGAATTATACCTCAATAATTCAAAATGATGTAATCCAATCCTATGAAATTATTTTAACAGTTACAATATTTACTGATAAACTTTTTTAAACTCCCCTCCAAAAAAAAATCCTTTTTCCATCTGTCACTTAATTTTACATCCACTGTCTACAAAGATGCTACAATTAGATACTAAAAAGAAAAATCTAAAAACTTTCTTACTGTAGCTTTTGCTTTTCAAAAATACTCGATAGCTTAAATGAAAAAGTATATTACATACCTGATCCATATCTAAAGTTGTTTCAATCATTTCCTGAAACTTGGAGAAATCAGAACGAAGATCAGTAAGAGGAGTCACAAAAACTGCCAACAACAATTTCTGGTGTTTTCCTAAAAGAAAATAGTAAAACAAACAAATAAAAAGATCTCAGTTTTAAAAATACAAATCATGAAAATCTCACTGAGATAAACAAGCATCATTTGATTCAAAAGGTATAAATAGTACAGGTCTCCAAAGTTACTATCAGATGAAATTGTTTAGTACTCAATTTATTTTATAGAAAGGGAGATGATCTAGCACTCAAAGCTTCCCATGAATAATACATTACCCCCTTGCTTGTCTATAAACCCAACAAGCAATACAGATGTAGAAACGTGACATTAATTATGACTAAGTGAATTTTATTTCTTATAGATTTAATAACCCAAAGTCAAAGTCATTAAAATAATACCTCTAGGCTGGGTGTGATGGCTCATGCCTGTAATCCAGCACTTGGGAGGCTGAGGCAGGCAGATTGCCTGAGCTCAGGAGTTTGCCACCAGGCTGGGCAACACGGTGAAACCCTGTCTCTACCAAAATACAAAAAATTAGCCGGGCATAGTGGCAAGTGCCTGTAGTCCCAGCTACTTGGGAGGCTGAGGCAGGAGAATTGCTCGAACCCAGGAGGCCAAGGTTGTAGTGAGCCGACATCACGCCACTGCACTCCATCCTGGGCAACTCCATCTCAAAATAAATAAATAAAAATAAAACCTCTCACTTACCTCATATTCCTAATTTCCATTAATGACAGTGTTCCAATTAACAGGTTAAATCAAGCCAAGTTTTATACAATGGAACCATGCTTGATGGCATTTAAGGGTACATGCTGGGGAGGCCAGGCACAGTGGGTCATGCCTATAATCCCAGCACTTTGGGAAGCTGAGATGGGCAGATCACTTGAGGTCAGAAGTTTGAGACCACCCTGGCCAACAAGGTGAAACCTCATCTCTGCTAAAAATTTAAAAATTAGCCAGGTGTGGTAGCATGCACTTGTAATCGCAGCTACTCGGAAGGCTGAGGCAGGAGAATCGCTTGAACTCAGAAGGTATAGGTTGCAGTGAGCCAAGATCATACCACTGCTCTCCAGCCTGGGAAACAGAGCGAGACTCAATCTCGGGGAATAAAAAAAAAAAAGAGTACATGTTGGAGAATCATGTTGAAGGGGTAAATGAAGCAACGGAGTACACAGTGTGAAAAAGCAAGCAGGATTAGAGACCTGGGTAGCAATCCCAGCTCTGCTACCTACTGGCTCTGTTATCTGGGGCATGTTACTTTGAGCCTCCTTTTCCCTTTTTGTACTACGGAATAATAAAAATAGCTACCAGAAAATAAGAAATGAAGTAACTATACACAATACTTGTATAGTTCTTAACACTTAACAGATGCTCAACAACAGTTACTCTGTATTTCTATGGGTATAACACAAGGATTTTTTTTTTTTGTAATCACCAATAAATTCCCTTTTAAGAATTCTGCCAGTGATCTCTAATACACACTGCATTTCATTCTAAAACAACTGTTCCCAAACTTCTCTAGAAATTTTAGTAGCTATTAAGAAAACGATGAAAAGCTACTATGAAGTCAGCAAAATTGTTTCAAGAATTCATGTTTTATTATTAATCACAACATCATCTACACATATTTAGAAAATAGTACATACGTGTGAAGCACTACTTAGACAGAATATAAACAACACTTTGCCCACATAATGTCTGTTGTGCTACAATGCCTGGTTCTTTATTCCAAATTAGCTCATGCGCTATTGGTAAACAGGCGAATTGTGGCAGCAAAATTCAGAGGTGGCATTAGTTTATGAATGATTTTTTTTCCCAGCCCATTGTTTTAAAGGAATCAAGATTAAGCTCTCACACAATTAAAATAAGCCTTAACAATGAAGACCTCAGAATCACTTAGCCACTGTGCTTTCTACTCGCTATGTTAAAATACACGGGAAAGCTCAAGGATACAAAACATTTGCCAGTATTTTTGAAAAAGAAAAAAAACTGATTGAATTCCATACCCTGGTTCAAATTTTTAATTTTGATAAAACTAGCCTCTATTAGAAGCAAATTCCCACAAGGATCTACATGTCAAAGGAGAAAACAAGAGCCACAGATCTAGGGCTTCAAAGAGTCAGCTGATGCTGGTGCTTGGGAGCAAATGCCAGGAAGGCCACAGTTTTTATTATACTCTGTTATGCTTTTGTTAGTAGTGTCGTACCAGAGTAAGCATAGAAAATCAACACCAAGACAAAAGTATGTCAAATTGCAGGGTCTTTATTGCTGGCAGCCACGGTGGACTCACATCTCTCCAACCCGTGGCCCCAAAAGGAGCGTGTCAAGACCTTTTTATGCCCGTAAACCACCTCCTGGGCGGGGGTGAGGATGAGGGGCTTCAGACATTCCAAGGGCCAGGAGACTTTGGACATTCCGATTGTTACTTAAGTGGTTTACAGAAGTCAAGATAAGCGTTAATTTATACATTGTCTGGGTAGGGTGGAAATTACAGGCCTTAGTTACTTATTACAAGTCACAGGGGCCAAGACGGCGTGGGTTTTGACTGCTTGCCTGTCACATTAGGTTTACAGAGCAGTTTCAACAGTAAGCCGAGGTATGGTCGAGGTACGCAGTTTATGGGGCTTTTACCATGTCACAGTAGTAGTTTTTAAAAATTCATTTATTTTCAGGTCTGCCCCAACCCAGTTTTTTCCATAAGCTGTTATTTTTCTAGCACATGACTGAAGGTTTTCCAAGAATACATATTGCGTAAATATCTGTACAAACTTCACAGCCTATGTCACCCTCAACATGTCCTCTAGCTTCTCAAGCACGAGCCCACTTTGCTGCAGCCCTTCTCAGTTTACAAACTTCCTTGTGTTCACCTGCTCCCTTATCCTGCAAACTTTCACTAGCATCTTAAATTGCTTCCCTTCCTTGTAACTTGTACTGAACCCCAGTTGCCAATTTCCAACTAGATTTTGAAAAGCTACATTCTCCACTAGTGATCACAGGCTAGAAAGCCCTATACAAGCAAGCTATCCTGAGGTCTTAACCAAAGGACTCCTGGAATTCGTAGTAGTACATAAACACAGAAGCAAATTCCAGTTTTATTTTCCCTAGCCTCTAGCTGAAATTTAGCATTTGCTTTCATTATGAATATAAGCAACAAGCCATGGCAGTATTACCAGTGCTTGTGTCTTTGTTACCAATTAAAACATCAGCTATATTTTCACATCAAGATAATCAAGGTATCTTTTTTTTCCTTTCTGAGTTTTCTTTTCTTTTTTTTGGAGACAGAGTCTCATTCTGTAGCCCAGGCTGGAGTACAGTGGAGCAATCTCGGCTCACTGCAACCTCCACCTCCCCAGTTCGAGCAATTCTCTGCCTCAGCCTCCCGAGTGGTTGAAATTACAAGTGCCCACCACTATGCCTGGCTAATTTTTTTTTTGTATTTTTAGTAGAGATGGGGTTTCATCATCCTGCCCAGGCTGGTCTTGAACTCCTGACCTTGTGATCCACCCACCTCGGCCTCCCAAAGTAATGAAATTACAGGCATGAGCCACCGCCCCGGGCCAGTTTTGATATATCATTTAACCTCACTCTTCGGAATTAAAATAGGCTGTCAGGTATTTTTCAATGCATTAACAAAAAGGACATTCTTACATCAAGCATTTGTTTCATATTTTGATAAATATATTTCAATAGAAATGGTTTCCTTTGTAACTCTATGTTTTATTTTATGTATTTAAAAACACTATTCTAAGGGGTTCATGGACTTCATCAGAAGCCAAGAAGGTCCACAGCACAAGAAAAAGTTAAAAATATCAGACAGGCCTCTGGCCTCACTCCTACCAACCTGTCGTAATTCTCTACCTCTGTGCTTGACCACTTTAGCTTTCCTTCACTCTTTCAACAAGGTAAACCCACATCAGCCTATGTCCTTGCACTGGCTGATCCCACTAGCCTCCCCTTCTCCCTCGTTCTTTTTTTATTTTTAAGATGAGGTCTCACTCTGGCACCTCACATAGAGTGCAGTGGCATAATCATGGCTCACTACAGCCTCGACCTCCCAGGCTCAGGCAATCTTCCAACCTCAGCATCCTCAGTAGCTGGACTACAAAAGCATTTCACCATATCTAGCTAATTTATGTTTGTTTTTTTTTTTTGTAGAGACGAGATTTTGCCATGTTGCCCAGGTTGGTATCAAACTCCTGATCTCAAGTGATCCGCCCGCCTCAGCCTCCCAAAGTGCTGGGATTACAGGCGTGAACCACCACGCCCAGCTTCCCCTCCAATTCTTAACAGCTGGCTCTGTTTTACGGTTCAAGTCTCACCTCAGATAGCAATTCCTTAAAGAGGACTTCTTTGACCACAGGATCTACTGTCTCCCTGGATCCTTGCCAAATCACTCAATCATACCAATACATTATGTTTTCTTTATTGTACCTAATGCTATTTTAAATTCTTGTCCATTTATTTCCCTATTGTCTCCCTCCCTCTACTCTCACTATTATAGAACCTCCACAAAACAGGGATTTCCTCTATCATATCTACCCTTACAACTTCTAAAAAATGTCTGGCACAAAGTAGCCAGTTGATAAGTTATTTGTTGAATGAATGACTTTATGAAGGAAGGGAACAAGGGACTAATAAGGTAATCAATCACTGGTCATTAGCTTTGATATATACAACATTTATTTAGTAAAAATCTCAAAGATCACACAGGGAAATAATTTGTTAGCTTCTTAAATGCATCAAAATGAGAAATGTTCAAATAAGTCATTAAATAACTTTTGTTAGGAACTCCTGATTGTCAGCATGATTTACTTAAAACTTCCTGAAGATTTCATTTTCAAGAATACAACTGTGCACCTCATGAACTACTGCAATGCTTAAGTCAATAAGTCTAAGTATTGGCCGTGCAAGGTGGCTCACGCCTATAATCCCAGCACTTTAGGAGGCTGAGGTAAGTGGATTATCTGAAGTCAGGAGTTTGAGACCAGCCTGGCGAACTAAAAATACAAAATTAGCTGGGCATGGTAGCGCATGCCTGTAATTCCAGCTACTCGGGAGGCTGAGGCAAAAGGATTGCTTGAACCTGGGGGTCAGAGGCTGCTGTGAGCCCAGATCATGCCACTACACTCCAGCCTGGGCAACAGTGAGACTCCGTCTCAAAAAAATAAATAAATAACCGTAAGTATTAACATTTCTGTAACAACCTTAAATATAAGCTAATCACTATTAAATCATCACTTACTATAAAATGCAAAAAATATTAGGATAAATTGAAAGCCCATCAAAAATAAGTGGTTTAGGCTGGGCATCATGGCTCACACCTGTAATCCCAGCACTTTGGGAGGCCGAGGCAGGTGGATTACTTGAGGTGAGGAGTTTGAGAACAGGCTGAACAATATAGTGAAACCCCATCTCTACTAAAAATACAAAAATTTAGCCAGGCATGGTGATGCATGCCTGTAATCCCAGCTACTCAAGAGGCTGAGGGAGAAGAATCACTTTAACCCAGAAGGCAGAAGTTGCAGTGAACTGAGACCATGCCACTACACTCCACCCTAGGTGACAGAGCGAGACTCTTTATCAAAAAAAAAAAATGCAGTTTAGGGCACAGTGTGGTGGCTCATGCCTATAATGCCCACACTTTGGGAGGCCGAGGTAGGGGGAATCCCTTGAGGTCAGCAGTTTCAGACAAGCCTGGCTAAGACAGTAAAACCCCATCTTTATGAAAAATACAAAAACTGGCTGGGTGTGGTGGTTCATGCCTATAATCTCAGCACATAGGGAGGCCAAGGTGGGCAGATCACCTGAGGTCAGGAGTTTTGAGACCTGCCTGACCAACATGGGGAAACTCTGTCTCTACTAAAAATACAAAATTAGCTGGGCATGGTGGTGCATGCCTATAATCCCAGCTCCTCAGGAGGCTGAGGCAGGAGAATCATTTGATCCAGGAGGCGGAGGTTGTGGAGCCGAGATCGCACCACTACACTCCAGCCTGGGCAATAAAAGCGAGACTCCGATCCCCCCACTTCAAAAAAAAAAACCACACATAACAAAACAAAAAACCATAATTAGCCAAGCGTGGGAGTGGGCACCTGTAATCCCAGCTACTCAGGAGGTTGAGGTAGAAGAATCACTTGAACCCAGGAGATGGAGGTTGCAGTGAGC
>NW_016107524.1:3677085-3679267 GCF_001604975.1 Cebus imitator
AAAAAAAAAAAAAAAAAAGAGTAAATGGTTCACTAACATACACACCTGGAGAACTTGCCCTGTGGAGAAAAAAAGAAAGAGACACTTCTGGCCAGGTACCATGGCTCATGCCTATAATCCCTGCACTCTGGGAGTCCTAGGCAGGTGTATCAGTTGAGGTCAGGAGTTTCAGACGAGCCTGGCCAACATAGCAAAACCCTGTCCCTACTAAAAATACAAAAAAATTAGCCAGGTGTGGTGGCACACACCTCTAATCCCAGCTACTCAGGTATCTGAGGCACAAAAACCACTTGTACCTGGGAGGCAGAGGCTGCAGTGAGCTGAGATTATGCCACTGCACTCCAGCCTGGGCAACAGAGCAAGACCCTGTCTCAACAACAACAAAAGAAATAAACTTCTGCCCAGGTCAGTTTCTAAAGCTAAACCTTAACTGGTGTGCCAACTATAATTCTGGGACTTCATTTTCTTCACCTTGCCTATGTCCATGCTACTTATTCATAGAAAGAAATACTAAGGACACCATCTTTAGTGAATGTAGAAAGCTTAACTTGGCCAGGTGCGGTGGCTCACACCTGTTAATCCAAGCACTTTGGACAGATGACTTGAGGCCAGGAGTTTGAGATCAGCCTGGCCAACATGGTGAAACCCTGTCTCTACTAAAAATACAAAAAAAATTAGCCAGGTGTGATGGCACACCCTTATAGTCCTAGCTACTTGGGAGGCTAAGGAAGGAGGGTCACTTAAGGCCGTGAGGCAGAGGTTGTAGTGGGCCAAGATCACACCATTGCACTTCAGCCTGGGCGAAAGAGTGAGAACATTTCTCAAAAAATAAAAAAAGCTTAACTTCTTGTTGGCAAATACCAATGAAAACTACTTTAGCATGTGCATTACCAAAAAACTAAAATAATGCACTTTCTTAATATACCACCACAGAACCTATTAATATCAAAGCTACATTTTAATTTGTGTGAGTACTTATCTATATGTCTGTTTCCCTTATACTCTTCAAGGGCAGAGGCGAGACTTTGTTTTTACTTGCTATCATGCTGTCACACCCTCAGCAACTAGCCATGCCTGGGACATGGTGAGTATACCACATGTTTATCGAACCTCTTCTGCTTCTGCTTCTCCTATTTTCTATGACAACCGCTGGATAGTAGTCCTTTGTTATGATGTAAGCAATGAATTAATTTTTGCTAATATACCTATACCAGTACAGAGACTAAAGTAAACTAAGGAACACTGCAAGCTTTCAGTTCTAAAATAACAATGGCAAGGCAAAGCTTGCGGAACTCCTGGCACAACCATCATCTTTAACTAAGTAGTTTCCCATTCTTATGTTACTTCATTTTTAGTTTCCTCTCTAGCATGTTCACTCATACTCTCTCCTACATTAAGCAGTATCTTCTTATTCTCCCAAAATAAGTTATTAAGTGCCTACACTCTTATACATGCCAGAAATTGGCCTAGAATATTCACTCCTCAATGCACAGGCTGCTACTTTTGGGGTAATGAGTGGCGTCAAAGGAGAAGAGACAAAGCCATTAAACAAATAATTATAAAGGATGTCAAGTATGATGATAGGAAAATAGTGTTTTGGAAACACATGACCAAGGAAAGAGTTTACCCAAATCTAGGGACATAGTAGGCTTACTCAAAGAAATGACTTTTAAGGTGAAATCTAAAGATAAGAACAAAACCAGACAAGAGAGAAGGGGCAGATGTCTGAGTCTAAAGGAACAGCACATACAAAGGCCTGACGATGAAAGTGTGTGGTATGTGTGAGAGCTAGGGATGCTGTTTAAGTTCACTTGGACTGATGCACAGAACAGTGCTTTTTCAAATTGTGGGCTTTCGTCCACCATGGGTCAAAAAATAAATTTAGTATGGCACTATTAGAATTTTTCAGTGAAATAAAATAGAAGATGTTTACTATTTCAATTTTATACAAATTTATTATATGATTATTTCAGTTCATATATATATAGTGTGTGTGTTACACCCATATACCCAGAGGTATGCACTAAGTCGCAATGAAAATGTATTTCTAGGCCGGGTGCGGTGGCTCACGCCTGTAATCCCAGCACTTTGGGAGGCCGAGGCGGGTGGATCACGAGGTCAAGAGATAGAGACCATCCTGGTCAACACGGTGAAACCCCGTCTCTACTAAAACTACAAAAAA
>NW_016107524.1:3679967-3684220 GCF_001604975.1 Cebus imitator
AAAAAAAAAAAAAAAAAAAAGAAACACAGTTGGCTAAGGCTAGGAGAATGGATTCGAGGGAGACAAGACAAGGGGCAGCAAGGGCATCAGAATGCGGATAGTAGTTCAGGTAAGAAATGACTATATAGCAGGGTACGGTGTCAAGTGGCTGTTGTCATAGCTACTTCGGAGGCTGAGATGGGAGAATCTCAATTGCTTGAGAAATTGCTCCAGGACTTTGAGGCTGCAGTAAGCTATGATCATGCCACTGTGCTCCAGCCTGGGTGAAAGAGTGAGACTCTATCGAAAAGCAAACAAACAAATAAATTATTCTAGCCTAGACCAGAGTGCCAGGCATTGGGATTTAGAAAGGTATATTTTTTATTTTATTAATTTTTGAGACAAGAGTCTCTAAACAATGGGTACACATGGACATAGAGAATTAACAGATACTGGGAACTCCAAAAGGGCAGAGGGGGAGACAGGGATGAGGACTGAAAAATTACCACCTATTGGGTACAATGTTCATGGACACAATAGAAACCCAAACCTCACCATTACACAATATATCCATGTGACAAACCTGCACATGTACCCCCGTCTATAAAATAAAATAATAAATAGCCTGGCTTAGAAACCAGTTTTAGAAAATTACTCACAGAAAAAAAAAAAAAAAAAAAAAAAAATCAAAACACCAGAGAATTACATAGACCTTTAGAGTTTCTGCATAATAATTTCCTGGAATGTTGAAATCACAACAGATGTTAGCTAAATATCAATTATAATAGGTAACTGTTACTATTTAAAATATCAAAAAATGTCAACCATACTTAAGAGATTGAGGCAAGAGGATTGCTTCAGCCCAGGAGTTCAAGACCAGCCTAGGTAATATAGCAAGTCCCATCTCAAAAAAAAAAAAAAAAAAAAAATTATGTATATAAAAAAAAAAAAAAAAAAAAAAAAAAAAAAAAAAAAAAAAAAAAGTAAAAAGTCAAACAATATTAGTTAAATTATGGCAACTGACAATTAGTACTATATATACTATTACCCTATCAATATTTTCTATTAGACTTTTGCATACAGCCAGTTCTACTATATAATGCAACATATGTATTCCTAAAAATCAGAACACTATGCAGTAAAAACCAGAGCTGGCCAGGTGTGGAGGTGCATGCCTGTAATCTCAGCACTTTGGGAGGCCAAGGTGGGCTAACTACTTGAGCTCAGGAGTTCCAAACCAGCCTGGGCAACATGGAAAAACCATCTCTACAACAAATGTAACTAAAACTTAGCTAGGCATGATGGCTCATGCCTGCAGTCCCAGCTACTTGGAAGGCTGAGGTGGAGGATAGCTTAAACTGGAAGGCCAAGGCATCAGTGAGCTGAGACCAGATGACTGCACTCCAAACACAGCAAGACCATTTTAAAAAAACCAACGAACAGTGCTTATAAGTAAACTGGAATTCAAGCCACAACTCTCAGAAACTTCAACAGTGACACATTAGCAAAGACAGGAACCTCATAAAAGTAGCAGCACAGTTTTACACATGTGAAACAGTTAATACATAACTATTACAATAAATAAGGCACCTTGCAAAAGGTCTGGGTTTGCTTGTGGAGTGGACTTCTAAAGGGCTACAGCACCCAAGTTACTATGAAATGGTTGAGGGAATACCGTCTGAAATGGGTGGCAAAGTTTTAACACCAGATGTGAATGGGTATAGTTCATAACACATGCAGGAAAATGAGGGAGACATTTGAAGAGGATGTGTATGTGTCTGTGTATTTTTGTATATTTCTACACTGCTCATTTCAGCTGGATGCATTTTTCTGCATTCACCTAGTGTTTCCTAGGAATCTGTGCATAAGCAAACTCAAAATTCACATTATGCTCAAATTGTTCCCTAACATACCAACCACACTGGAACAAATCTGTTTTCAAAACAAGTGTTATAGCTGAACTGACCGTGTATAATTTGGTTTAAAGACTGAAACAATATATATCAAAACAATAATGACTACATCTGGATGGCATGATAATGATCTACAAAGGACTTATATTGCTTTAATAAATGGACGAAGATGAGATTTAAAGAACATTTCCAACATACAAAATCCAACCAAACCTTAAATAGTAGCTAAAGTTTTTTTTAAAAGGCTAGATAATACAGATTTCTTTTAGCATCCTCCTTTCCAGAAACACCAAATAAATCACTTTTATGCTCCTATTTTCCATTTAGAAGGAAATCACACAATTAGGGAAAAAATGTGATTACTAATGTACTGTTTAGGGTCAAAAGGCAATGGAGATAAGCACTTCTACTCTGCATGAGAGGAACAGAGCAGCTCACAGAAAAGGTGACATTTGAGTTCAATCTTTGAAAATTTTGGACAAGGTAGTAAAGGACATTAAAGACAGGAAAACATGCATAAAAGCATGGCATGTCTGGAGCCTGGCAGTACTATACTGAGAAAGAGGGTATATGTGAGGGAGTGTGGGTCAGGCTGAACAGGGAAGCAATGGCCAAGCCACATGAAGAAATGGGGCCTTGCCTGCAGATTATGGGAAGCAATTAATGTGTTCTGAACTGAAGAGGTAACGTGTTCCGAATTGATGACACGATCAGATGAGCTAGCAAAGACTATGGAGCTCAATGAGGAAGATGCATAGACAACGGGAGGGAAAACAACAAATGAGAGGTACTTAAAGTGTATTAAACAGAAACAGATGATTAACTGGCTATCAGGAAAGGGAAGGGTTATGCATGTCAGTATGATAGCTGTTACACTAAAATTCACCAATAAAAAAATCTGAGGCTGGGAGCACTGGCTCACACCTATAACCTAGCACTTCAGGAGGCTTAGGTGGGCAGATTGCTTGAGCCCAGGAGTTCGACACCAGCCTGGCAACATGACGAAACCCACATCTTTACAAACAATTTTAAAAATTAGTTGGGCATGATCACGCATGCCTGTAGTCCCAGCTACTTGGGAGACAGAGGTGTGAGGATCACTTGAGCCTAACCCAGGAAGTAGAAGCTCCAGCACTCCAGCCTGGGTGATAGAGTGAACCCTGTCTCCAAAAAAAAAAGTAGTGGCCGGGCCAGGGGCAGTGGCTCACGCCTGTAATCTCAGCACTTTGGGAGGCTGAGGGGGGTGGATCACGAGGTCAAGAGATCGAGACCATCCTGGTCAACATGGTGAAACCCCGTCTCTACTAAAAATACAAAAAATTAGCTGGGCCTGGTGGCGTGTGCCTGTAATCCCAGCTACTTAGGAGGCTGAGGCAGGAGAATTGCCTGAACCCAGGAGGCCGAGGTTGCAGTGAGCTGAGATCGCGCCATTGCACTCCAGCCTGGGTAACAAGAGCAAAACTCCGTCTCAAAAAAAAAAAATGTAGTAACCTGAGTAACAAGAGCAAAACTCCGTCTCAAAAAAAAAATGTAGTTACCTGAGTAAATTGTATTTTAAGCACTATCAGAAATTTGCCCTAAGAGTAGAATATTGTTATTTTAAGTTTTGCCCCAGCATTTTCAGTTTCAAGAGACATAAGGAATATGGGAGGCCAAGTATACCTTTTCAGAAATTAGATATTTCTTAGTGGAGAAAGATTTAAAAAGAGCTGTAATCACTCAATGCAAGTCTACTTTCTAAACTGCTGCTGCCCTCTACTGTCTCTGAATTCACTTTGTTTTTTTTCTTCAGGGATAACATTAAACTAACATTAACTTTAAGAGCTAATCAAAAACCACTAAGTGCGGTGGCTCACACCTGTAATCCCAGCACTTGGGGAGACCAAGGTGGGTAGATCATGAAGTCAAGAGATTGAGACCATCCTGGCCAACATGGTGAAACTCTGTCTCTACTAAAAATACAAAAATTAGCTGGGCATGGTGGCAAGCACCTGTAATCCCAACTACTCGGGAGGCTGAGGCAGGAGAATTGCTTGAACATGGGAGGCGGAGGTTGCAGTGAGCCGAGATTGCACCACTGCACTGCAGCCTGGCATCTGGTGACAGAGCAAGACTCTGTCTCAAAAAAAAAAAAAAAAGAGTTAATCAAAAACCAAAAAAATCACAAGATAGTAGTTGAGGATACTCAATTTCTAGCAATATATGAATATATTAAGAAAAAGAAAAACTTTTAAGCCATGATTTTGCTTTTAAACATAGTACATTTGGTTTATTTTCTTTATAAATTAGTCTCACTTATTACTTTTTCCTTGTAGTCAGTATGCTAAAGAGCTATACTGAGCTCTTCAACATGCTACTGTT
>NW_016107524.1:3684530-3695794 GCF_001604975.1 Cebus imitator
AAAAAAAACAAACAAAAAAAAAACGAAATAAACCTCACAGAGGTCCTTTGGGTTCCCAATGACCAGAGGACACCTAAAATCTCAAACATTTTGTGTAAAAGAAGAGAGCATAGCTCTGAACACAACACATGGAAAACAGATTTTTCCTGTAACATTTTCCAGGCAGAGCCACTTCAATTACCTGAACTGCACATCAGCTGCAAGATCTATAACGTGAAGCATTTATTTTAGATAATGTTGTGATCACTAACAAGTCTATACAACTTAAATCTAATACCAGAAAAGTAGGAAATTATTGACTTGCTGTAAACTTCACAAGTATATTAGACTATGCCTATATAACGAGGCTGAGGAAGGAAGCCAAGCTACCTTCCTCAACTAATTCCTAACTGCCATATTTATCCCAGGGAGTGAGAAAGATCACCCAAGGAATGTGTAGAGCAACACTTCTTACCTTTTGTGGGGGAAAGGAGAGTACTTACATATGTTTTTAGTTTCTTCCCTCTCTACCAGGGAAGACTTATATGCCTTAAAATACCTGATGAAAGTTACAAATCCCCAGTCTAGCCAACGTAATGAAACCCATCTCTACTAAAAATACAAAAATGAGCCAGGTGTGGTGGCGCAAGTCTGTAATCCCAGGTACTCAGGAGGCTAAGGGAGGAGAAATTTTTGAAACAGCAGGCAAAGGTTGCAGTGAGCCAAGATCATACTAGTACACTCTACCCTGGGCCACAGAGTAAGACTCCATCTCAAAAAAAATGAAAGTTACAAATACTTTCATTTCAGGAAGCCTCTAAGAGCTTATCCGGGCACAGTGGCTCAAGCTGGTAATCCCAACACTTTGGAAGGCCCAGGCAGGCAGGTCACCTGAGGTCAGGAGTTCCAGATCAGCCTGGCCAACATGGTGAAACTCTATCTCTACTAAAAATACAAAAATTAGCCAAGGGTGGTGGCACACGCCTATAGTCCCAGCTGCATGAGAGGCTGAGGCACAAGAATCGCTTGAACCCAGAAGGCAGAGGTTGCAGTGAGCCACGACTGCACCACTGCACTCCAGCCTGGGCAACAAAGAGAGACTGTCTCAAAAAAAAAAAAAAAAAGTCTATGGCCATACCACCCTGAACAAGCTACTGATCTTGAAAGCTGAGCAGGTTCGGGCCTGGTTAGTACTTGGATAGGAGACCTCCTAGGAATACCATGTGCTGTCGGCTTGGCTGGGCGTGGTGGCTCATGCCTGTGATCCCCACACTTTGAAAAGCTGAGGTGGGCGGATCACCTGAGGTTGGGAGTTTGAGACCAGCCTGGCCATCATGGAAAAACCCTGTCTCTACTAAAAATACAAACTTAGCCGGGCATGGTGGCACATGCCTGTAATCCTAGCTGCTTGGGAGGCTGAGGGAGAATTGCTTGAGCCCAGGAGGCAGAGGTTGCAGTGAGCTGAAATCGAGCCATTGCACTCTAGCCTGGGTGACAAGAGTGAGACTCTGTCTCAAAAAAGAACTATACCGCATTCACTGGATTTAGCAAAAAATAAAGGTCACCTAGCAAATTCCATTTCAGTACTGTGGTCAGGGATGGAAGCCAGATAAATGAATGGAAGATGGAAAGTACAGACTTTCAGAAACCCAGCTGGGAATGGAAAGGGGGAGAGAGATATATTAATAGATGGTATTGGAAGAGGACCCGGGAACAAGGGTGCTTTTTTTTTAAACAGATGTGTGCATCTAAAAATATGCAGTGGTAAAGAGCCAGTAGAGAATAAAAGAAAGCAAGGAAGTAGGAAGTAAAGAGTAAGGAGTATGGGTGGGAGACTGGGCGCAGTGGCTCATGCCTATAATCCCAGCACTTTGGGAGGTTGAGGTGGGCAGATCACCTGAGATTGGGAGTTTGAGACCAGCCTGGCCAACATGGTGAAACTAAAAGTACAAAAATTAGCCGGGCATGGTGGCACACACCTGTAATCCCAGCTACTCCCAGGAGGCTGAGGCAGGAGAACTGCTTGAACCCGGGAGGCAGAGGTTGCAGTAAGCTGAGATTGCGCCACTGCGCTCCAGCCTGGACAATAGAGCAAGACTCCATCTCAAAAACATAAAAAGAAAGAAATCTGAATGTATTCTAAGAGTAAATCACCACTACCAACTTTGTAAGAACAGCACACAGCCAAGTATGAGTTGAAGGAAAACAAAAAATGAAATCATCTGTTACCTTCATATTTTTCCAGAGCCTGTATAACATTAGGGAGTTGATTTATACCCTGATAGAGTCGGTAACAATCTTGCAAGTTTGCTGCTTGTCTTTGAAACTTCTTGGCAAGTCGGTTAAGATCTGGGAATCGACGAAGTAAATCTTCTTGTAAAGTCTGCCTCAATTCTGCATCTTCTACAAAGGCTTCCACTAAATTCAATCTGAAATAAATTAACTAGAATTAACCTTAAATATTTTCGCATAAAATTAAAATTTGTCAACTAAGCACCTAAGTCTCAAGTAAATGAGCTCAAAATTCCATTTAAGAAGCTTGAATCTAGGCCGGGCTCAGTGACTCACGCCTATAATCGCAGCACTTTGAGAGGCCAAGGCAGGCGGATCACAATGTCAGGAGTTTGAGACCTGCCTGGTCAGCATGGTGAAACCCTGTCTCTACTAAAAATACAAAAAGGCTGGGTACAGTGGCTCACACCTGTAATCCCAGCACTTTGGGAGGCTAAGGCGAGTAGATCACGAGATCAGGAGTTCCAGAGGAGTCTGGCCAATATGATGAAACCCCGTCTCAACTAAAAATACAAACATCAGCCAGGTGTGGTAGTGCATGCCTGTAGTCCCAGCTACTCAGGAGGCTGAGGCAGAAGAATTGCTTGAACCCGGGAAGTGGAAGTTGCAGTGAGCCAAGACAGCCCCACTGTACTCCAGCCTGGGCAACAGCAAGACTCCGTTTAAAAAAAAAAAGAAAAAAGGCACAACAAAAAAAGAAGAAGCTTAAATCTATGCTGAAACATCAGCTTTTTTAGAAGGTAGAAAGCTCTTTTAAGACTGTGAGGCAAGCATTTCCTGATTAGCTAAGAGTCAAATTAAGGCTTAGTTAAGCAGTATCATAAGACACTGATATATAACCAATTTTGTTTGACTTTCATCAAATAGACATGCCTTAAAGAGGAGAAATAATTTCATTACTGGGGCATTGTTGTTACTGACACACTGTTGCACACGTAAATAGTGATGTTTAATGAAACAGAATTACAGTTCAAGAATGCCACCAAATCCAATACTTAGTCTATTTCTTATTCATCTTTAGAATGCTTTCTAAAATTACCTCTTGACAGTACAAAGTTAAAAAATTTTTTAATTTTATTGCTTCCCAAAGTCAATAAAATCTCAGCTTGTTTCAAGAATGATAGAACATGTAGCTCATAATGCTTCTGTAAGTTATTGGAAATCAGTTACTTTCCATTTTTTTCAGTGTAACCACAGCAAGAAATGTCTTTACATTACAATCCAGCACATGCATACATAGATCTATGATTAAAATAGGTTTCACAAATCAATACTTACTCTCATTATGTGATACACTATTTTCTATTGTATTTAACTTAAAAATGCTCTTTGTCACCTACTGATTTAACAACCCACTACTGGGTCACACCTTGCAGTTTGAAAAACAATGTTGGAGATGTTACTGAATTAATAGCTGAAAGGTAAATTGCTGAAGCCAAAAGGTAAACTAACAGTTTACCTGAAGGTGGGAAAATATTCCTACATATTTTACACAGAAAACCTTCTCTAAAACTTCGCCCTGCTTTCAGAGGGCGAAGTTTTAGAGAAGGTTTTCTGGAGGCCATAGGCATTACAGCTGATTCAAGGTTCAGAATGCTAACAGATGAGCAACCATCTTCCTTATGTTTATAAAGGATGTGACAATAAACTAAACCTCAAATTACACAGGGATAGAAAGCAAACAAATCTGCTTTCTAAATTCCTTAACTATTGACTGACATCACCAGCATTTACAATTCCTGTATTACCAAAATGTTTATCAAGCATGTTATATGAAGAAAAACATATTATCTCCAGAGTAAACACATAATGGCCATATATAAAAACACATTTAAAGTACAATTTCTCCATTTTGGTAACACTGCCATTTTAAGCTAAGTAATTATTTGCTGTAAGGGGCTGTTCCATGCTTGCTTAACAGCATCCCTGGATTCTACCCACTATACACTCTCTTCCTCAATATGACAACCAGAAATATCTCTAGACACTGATGAATGTCCCCTGGAGGGAAAAACTGCCCTAGTTGAGACTGTTGGCTTAAAGAAACTTGAATTAAAACTTACTTTTTAAGGGAAAAGTAACTTAAACCATGTCCAGCCAATGTCTAGGCAGCTAGCAACAGATACATGTTTTTTACTGAAAATGCCAAATTAGTGGGAAAACAATTTGCTGCCAAATTTGTATTATGAACCCGTCAATGGGGCTAGAAACAATCCCCAAGATTAATTAGGAAGCCTAATCCTCCAGAAAAGATGTTTGTGGCATATATTCTAAATTTGAAAAAAGAGTGGATGCAGTCAAATTAAACAATCCAATAAAGCAAATTTTGGGGGCTTTCCTAGCTAAGCCTTTGGATCTAATTGGGCTTCACAGAGTCTGGTCCAAGGATCACTGTCATCAAAATCACTTGGAGGTAGATAATATAAATCTCTGGGAGTGGGGCCCAGCTACGAAATCTCATGCAATTATTATGCACACAGCTTGACTCTTATGCACACAGAAGTTTGATTCCTAACAATCACAGAAATCTCTTAGTTATCTTAATAAAGCAGGGAAGGAGGTGTAAAGGGGCAAGAAAAGAATGACAAAGTCTAATGCTGGCTGACCTACACCCTCATCTTTCCTTTTCTCTTCTTTCCATAAAACTCCCATATCCTTGTGGGCAATTCTGAGGTCAATGGTAAAAAAAATCACAGATAATATATTTCTGATAAAATAATCTCATGCTTCTTCCCTGTTCCAATTATTTTATCACTGTTTCTTCTCAAACTGACCAGAAAATAAATCATAATCAACAATGTTGAAGAGCCCACAAGCACACACATCCTTTCCTCCCCTCGGTTGAAGAGGTGACTGCATCCCTACCTATGAATTGAAAGGGGTCTGTGCAAAGTCAGCCAATTTTGTATCTCTGAAAAACTGTTTTACTACTGAATTTTATACTATATGATGTCTCACCTACTCAAGAGAAATATTTAGAAATAAAAAATTGATAAATAAATAGTGAAATGGAAACAAACTGTAAATACTGTTGGGAAGGAATACAAATTGCATTTATAATATGACCCCATGTTGTTTTAAAGTGTTATCTATATTTAAAAATTTTATATATCGGCCAGGCGTGGTGGCTCACGCCTATAATCCCAGCACTTTGAGAGTCTGAGGTAAGTGGATGACTGAGATGTCGATCACCACCTGCGGAAGTCTGGCCTGCAGACCCTGACTCAACAGTGGATGAATGAATGCACACTCATACCATTACAGTGATACAAGTGGGCTAGGGATAACTGTTGGCTCCAAAAGGTTTGAGACTAAAATCTATAACTTTCTCTAATATTCTCCTTAATATTTTGCTGCCACCCTAAGTGAATCTCAACAGATCCGAGGTCAGCAGTTCAAGACCAGCCTGGTCAACATGGTGAACCCCTGCCTCTAGTAAAAATAAAAAAATCAGCCAGGCATGATGGTGGGTGCCTGTAATCCCAGCTACTCGGGAGGCTGAGGCAGGAAAATCGCTTGAAGCTGGAAGAGGGAGGTTGCAGTGAGTGGAGATCGTGCCACTACACTCCAGCCCAGGCGAAAGAGTGAAACTCCATCTCAAAAAAAAGAAAAAAAAATTATGTATCTGTATACACAAAGGAAAAAAAAAAAAACCCTAGAAGGATAAGAACACAACTAAACTGTTAATAGTGATTACCATCATGGAGTAGGACTGCAGGTAAAGTAGAAGTAGGGGTGTTTATCTTCTTATTCAATTTTTTAAAAACATGGTCCAGTAGTACTTTTCAAATAAAAAGTTAAATTATTTAAAAAAAAAATTATGAGATATAGCAATGCTAAAACATGAGAAGCCACAAATGCACACTTCTGTTGTGCTTTTACAAATTCTCAGTTTGCCAACAAACTGTAAAACAGCTTTCTCTCAAACAGCAATAGTAACACTTCCTATTTGCTCTTCATATCCCTTTCACATCTTACAAAGGAAAACCAAGAATTAAGCAAACTTGGCAAGAGAGAACCAATGGGGCTTTGTTTTAAAGAACGAACAAGGTGGACAGATGCACTTCTGCTAAGTGCTGTAGAGTAAGAACAGAACACTCGAGTTAAAACATCTCTTTCCTTTTTGTCTTATTTCTTCAAAGCCCATGAAGATTGCTGACACCTGTGGTTCAGCCTAACTGGTTTTAAAAGACACTCAAGGCTGGACGCAGTGGCTTATGCCTGTAATCCCAGCACTTTGGGAGGCCGAGACGGGCAGATCACCTGAGGTCGGGAGTTTGAAACCAATCTGACCAACACGGAGAAACCCTGCCTCTACAAAAAATACAAAATATTAGCCCGGCATGGTTGCACATGCCTGTAATCCCAGCTACTTGGGGGGCTGAGGTAGGAGAATCACTTGAACCTGGAAGGCAGAGGTTGCAGTGAGCCAAGGTGGCGCCATTGCATTCCAGCCTGGGTGACAAGAGCAAAACTCCATCTCAAAAAAAGAAAAAAAACAAAAAAACCCAGAAATAAAGTAGTATTACGAAAGATGTAAAACGGCAAAGAAATGAAAAGCTTCTAAAAAAAACATAGGACACAGCACGGCCCCCTCAGCCTTTGGTCCAGATATCATTAAAAGCCTAATCAATTGCTAAGTTTCACAAGTCTATTCAGCATACTATTTCAGTAATAATTACAGTTTCAGTTATGTTTCTGGCTAAAAGAAGCTTAAAGAAAAAAACAACTACTGTTTCCATGACAATGCCAATTTAAAATCACAATTATAGAAGTATCACAGTTATTGTTGGCATAACATAGTATACCTATCAATTTTACTCGATAAAATGACTCAGCTGTATGCAATTTTTCCAGTCAACATGCAAATTAATATTGTATTAAATTGCATACAGCTGAGACATTTTGGAGATTGGTTGACCCTTAAAATTCCCATAGACTTAAATCAAATTATTATTTTTTATTTTTTTTTCAAAGACACTCTCGCTCTGTTGAAGTGGTGCAGCCTTGGCTCACTGCAACCTCCGCCCAACGGGTTCTCCTGCCTCAGCCTCTGGAGTAACTGGGACTACAGGTGCATGCTGCCACACCAAGCTAATTTTTTGTATTTTAGTACAGTTGAGGTTTTACCGTATTGCCCAAGCTGGTATCAAACTCCTGAGCTCAGGCAATTCACCTGTCTCAGCCTCCCAAAGTGCTAGGATACAGGCATGAGCCACCATGCCCGGCCAAATTCTTGTTATTTTAAAATCAACATTCTGTCCTCTCTTTAACCCTACCATTTCTAAGCTTTCTTTATAAGAGCTGACTGTAACTGGTTGAGCATGGTGGCTCACGCCTATAATCCCAGCACTTTGGGATGCTAAGGCAGGTGTATCACTTGAGCCCAGGAGTTCAAGACAAGTCTGGAAAACATAACAAAACACCATCTCTACCAAAAACACAAAACTTGGCCAGTCTTATAATCCAGTCTCAAAATAAATAAATAGTTTTTTTTCAAAAGAGTTGACTGGAATTGCCTAACAGTGTATTTAAAAGGCTGACAGCAAATGTGGTTCCTAAAGAACTGTAATTACAAGTATAATTCTTTTCTTCATCTGTCCTGCTTACGGATTAATGCAGTCAGAACCAATCATTTGATACATTAAGCAGCAAACACTGTGCTAGGCCTAAAGATTTAAAAAGAAAAATAAGTAAATCCCAAGAGTCCTTATGTTTGTACATGCACTTGGCGTGCTGCTCTTTATCTTTTTAAGCTTTTTCTTTTGTCCTTTTATAGATTCATCTGAAGCTTTGGTAATTTGTCCTTTTTAATGTTAGAATTCTGTAAGGAACATTGAACATATGGTAGTATATGAAATAGTTTATTCTTGTGAAACTGCTGACAAAATAATTTGTATATTAAATTTGGCATTTTTATTGCCTTCTAGTTTCATATTTCTTTCTTATAAGATTAATGTAGCAATCTTAATTAAAAATATGTCTCCAAGTAAAGTATGGAAAGGTTGGCTTTGAAAAGAAATAAAGTGTTATTTCTTCTGAGAAAGAGCCAGAGAGTAAAAGACTGAAAATACAGATAAATTTTAAGGTTGCAGCTCTTAAGAAAGAAATCATCTGCTTAGAATGAGATAGCTGAAGGCTTAAGGGAAAGGAAAAAATTGGGGGTTGGTCACTATAATGAGTCACACAGTAAAAGTAACATCCAGTTATCACTGAAAGCTATGGGACCTATCAGCATTGCATGACCTTCTCCAGCAAATTTTTTTCTTGTTTGAAGACTGGAGGTAGGGAAGGTTCCCACTATTTTGTCAAGGCTGGACTTGGACCCACGATCCTCCTGCCTCAGCTTCCCAAGTAGCTGGGACTACAGGTACAAGCCACCGCATCTTGCTTATTAGAATTAATTTCAGCCAGCACGGTGGCTCACGCCTGTAATCCAAGCACTTCAGGAGGCCAAGGTGAGTGGATCATCTGAGGTCAGGAGTTTGAGACTAGCCTGGTTAACACAGTGAAACCCTGTCTCTACTAAAAATATAAAAAATTAGCCAGGCATGGTGGCACATACCTGTAGTCCCAGCTACTCAGGAGGCTGAGACAAGAGAATCGCTTGAACCCGAGAGGTGAAGGTTATAGTGAGCTGAGCTCATGCCACTGCACTCCAGCCTGGGCAACAGAGCAAGACTCCATCTCAAAAAATAATGATAATAATAATTTTTAATTCTATTGTTAAATAAAGTACAAAAAGGAACGAATTCCTAGAAACTCATTTCTAGATGGCAATAACATATTCTCAGAGTTGCAAGTAGGTTTTGGTGAATGGAAAGATGAATAGTACAGAGCAGATACAGTGGCCCATGCCTGTATGTAATCCTAGCACTTTGGGAGGCCGAGGAAGGTGGATCACTTGAGCTTGGAAGTTTGAGATCAGCCTGGACAACATGGTGAAACCATATCTCTTTAAAAAAAAAAAAAAAAAGGACCAGAAAAACTTGATTTAATGTGTAACCTGGAATAAAGATCAATCTGAAATGCTTAGTAAGGGAGGTAACAGATTTCTCCTGAGAACTCCCAAGAAGGCTTAACCTAGAAAGCATGAGGTACCACAGCAGACAGCGCTGAGAAAAAGGAGCAACAACAGGAAACAGACTGGGCATGGGGGTTCATGCCTATAATCCCAGCACTTTAGGAGGCCGAGGTGGCAGGGGATTGTTTGAGACCAGCCTCGGCAATATAGTGAGATCTTGTCTCCACAAAAATAAAGAAAAAAGAAGAGGCCGGGCGAGGTGGGTCATGCCTGTAAATCCCAGCACTTTGAGAGGCCAAGACAGGCGAATCACCAGAGATTGGGAGTTCAAAGACCAGCCTAACCAACATGGAGAAATCCTATCTCTACTAAAAATAAAAAATAAGCCCGGTGTGATATACACGCCTGTAATCCCTGCTACTCGGGGGGATGAGGCAGGAGAATCACTTGAACTCGGGAGGCGGAGGTTACAGTAACCCGAGATCATACCATTACCCTCCAGCCTGGGCAACAAGAGCAAAACTTCACCTCAACAACAACAACAAAAAATTACAAAAAATAAAAATGAAAAGTGAAGAAGCTGTGACAAAAAGCTGAATAATCTGCCCAAGATTACACACAATATGAACTAAGGTATACTGGCCCCCAAGTACATGTTCTAAACCATACTATCTCAAATAAAATTTTATTTTATTTTTTTAAATAAAGATGGGGTTTCACCATGTTCATCAGGCTGGTCTTGAGCTCCCGACCTCAGGTGATCCGCCTGCCTTGGCCTCCAAAGTGCTTGGATTACAGGCGTGAGCCACCATGCCCAGCCTACTTTTTTTTATAATGAAAAAAAACTTACTTAAAAAAAATGAGCTGCTTAATCAATCTAAATCATTACTACTCTATTACTGTGTAGCTCTCTGTACAGTTAAATGGTAAGATATACTTGCAAACTGCATATTAGAATAAGTGGTATAATCATATGGAATAACTGCAGGTTACATAAAACTAACAAAAGTGTAAACTAATAACATACCTCTCCTCTATTCTGTTCTTATCCATAAGAGGCTGCTTAATCCACTGGTTAACAAGTCTTTGTCCTTGAGGGGTTTTACACTTATTCAGCAAGGCAGCCAGAGACTGAGAGCCAGTGGTATCTTCAAGAGAACCCTAGTAAACAAAAAATAAAATACAAAGAATGGCACACTTGCTGGTGAAAACCTTACTATGCCATGAAAAACAGAGGAACAATAGACATAATATTCTTCAAATATTAAACAAGAAATTTCCACAAAAAGTCCCTCTTTCTAAGCCATACATTTCTCCTCAAGCCAAAACCACTTTATAATTACTACAGTTTTATCTGTTGAGACAGGGTCTCACTCTATTGCCCAGGTTGGAGTGCAGTAGTGCCATCTCAGCTCACAGCAAGCCAGAACTCTTGGGGCTCAAAGAATCCTCCCACTCCAGCCTTTCGAGTAGCCAGGTCTACAGGTGCATGCCACTAAATCCAGCTATTTTTTTCTTCTTTTTGTAGAGTTGGTCTCACTATGTTGCCCAGGCTAGTCTCAACTCCTGGCCTCAAATGATCCTCCCACCTCGGCCTCCCAAAGTGTTGGGATTACCACGGCACCCAGCCACTTACTGCAGTTTTAGACATAAAACTTCTTAGAATATAATTTTAAAGAATTGCCAGGCCAGGCACAGTGGCTCATGCCTGTAATTCCAGCACTTCGGCACGCCAAGGCAAGCAGATCGCCTGAGATCAGGAGTTCAGGACCAGCCTGGCCAACAAGGGAAAACCCCATCTCTACTAAAAATACAAAAATTAGCTGGGCGTGGAGGCATATGCCTGTAATCCCAGCTATTCAGGAGGCTCTCAGCTAATCACCTGAACCCAAGAGGCAGAGGTTGCAGTGAGCTGAGTGCACCATTGCACTCCAGCCTGGGCGACAAGAGTAAGATTCCATCTCAAAAA
>NW_016107524.1:3695959-3700123 GCF_001604975.1 Cebus imitator
AAAAAAAAAAAAAAAAAAAAAAAAAAAAAAGAAATTGCTGTTATTAGTATACAAATTATTCATAAAGTGAGGACAAATAACTATGTATATACCTTGAAACTAGAAAAAATAAAGTAATTTGAGAGGAAGGCACAGTGAGGTACACCCGTAGTCCCAGCTACTTTGGAGGCTATAGTAGGAGAATCGCTTGAGCCCAGGAGTTTGAAGCTGTAGTACACTCTGATGGCACTCCCTGTGAATAGCCACTGCACTCCAGCCTAGGGAGCAGAGTGACAAGTTTCTTTAAAAAAAAAAAAAAAAAGGCCAGGCGCCATAGCTCACATCTGTAATCTCAGCACTTAGGGAGGCTGAAGTGGGTGGATTACGATCGGATTACAAGGTCAGGAGTTCAAGAGCAGCCTGGCCAATACAGTGAAACCCTGTCTGTACTAAAAATACAAAAATCAGCTGGGTGTAGAGGCACATGCCTGTAGTCCCAGCTACTCAGGAGGCTGAGGCAGGAGAATGGCTTGAACCCGGGAGGCGGAGGTTGCAGTGAGCCGAGATTGTGCCACTGCATTCCAGCCTGGGAGACAAAGTGAGACGTCGTCTCAAAAAGAAAAGTCTTGGAAAAAAAAAAATAGCAGAACATAGTGGTTCACCCCTGTAATCCCAGCTACTACTCTAGAGGCTGAGGCAGAATAATCACTTGAGGCCAGGAGCAAATGAACAGCCTGGGCGACACCGTGAAACTGTAACTCTGAAAAAATTTTTAAATTAGGCAAGCAAGGTAACTTGTGCCTGTAGACCCAGATACTCACCAGGTTTAAACAGGAGGATCGCTTGGGCCCAGAAGTTCAATATTGCAGTGAGCAATGATCTTGCCACTTCACTCCGCCCTGGGTGATAGAGCAAAGCCCAGTCTCTAAAAAAGTACTAAGTAGGACGGGGGTGATGGCTCAAGCCTATAATCCCAGCACCTTGGGAGGCTGAGGTGGGAGGATCACCTGAGGTCAGAAGTTTGAGACCAGCCTGGCCAACATGGTGAAGCCCGTCCCTACTAAAAATATAAAAATTAGCCAAGTGGCTGGATGCAGTGGCTCACGCCTACAATCTTAGCACTTTGTGAGGTTGAAGCAGGTGGATCACGAGGTCAGGAGATTGAGGCCATCCTGGCCAACATGGTAAAACCCCAACTCTACTAAAAATACAGAAGTTAGCTGGGCATGGTAGCTTGTGCCTGTAATCCCGGCTACTCCAGGGGCTGAAGAAAGAGAATCACTTGAACCAGGGAGTCGGAGGTTGCAGTGAGTTGAGATTGCACCACAGCATCCAGCCTGGGCAACAGAGTGAGACTCCATCTCAAAAAATAACAGCAAAAAATAAATAATTAATTTTAAAAAAATTAGCCAGGCATGGTGGCAGGCAACTGTAATCCAAACTACTAGGGAAGTGGAGGTTGCAGTGGGCCAAGATTGTGCCTCTGCACTCCAGGCTAGGGGACAAGTGAGACTTGGTCTTAAAAAAAAAAAAAAAAAGAGGCCGGGCGCGGTGGCTCACGCCTGTAATCCCAGCACTTTGGGAGGCCGAGGCGGGTGGATCACGAGGTCAAGAGATCGAGACCATCCTGGTCAACATGGTGAAACCCCGTCTCTACTAAAAACTATAAAAAATTGGCTGGGCATGGTGGCGCGTGCCTGTAATCCCAGCTACTCAGGAGGCTGAGGAAGGAGAATTGCCTGAACCCAGGAGGCGGAAGTTGTAGTGAACCAGGAGATGGCGCTACTGCACTCCAGCCTGGGCGACAGAGTGAGACTTGGTCTTAAAAAAAAAAAAAAAGAGGCCGGGCGCGGTGGCTCACGCCTGTAATCCCAGCACTTTGGGAGGCCGAGGCGGGTGGATCACGAGGTCAAGAGATCGAGACCATCCTGGTCAACATGGTGAAACCCCGTCTCTACTAAAAACTATAAAAAATTGGCTGGGCATGGTGGCGCGTGCCTGTAATCCCAGCTACTCAGGAGGCTGAGGCAGGATAATCGCTTAAACCCGGGAGGTGGAGGTTGCAGTTAGCTGAGATTGCACCACTGTACTCCAACCTGGCAACAGAGCGAGACTCTGTCTCAAAAAAAAAAAAGGTAAAGTGGAGGGTGGGAAGGGGAGAGAAGAGAAAATACAGCCATTTGAAGATACTTATCTAATCCAAGTATAGTAATATTAAAAAATATTTTAGCTCCTTAATAAGATTTTCAGTATACATCAATGAAAACATTTTTTAACCATTCAACATTTTTAACCCATGTTTTTTTATTTTTTATTTTTACCTGGAAAAGGTTAAGGGCTCTGACCGCTGCAATATCCAATTTCATGTACTGGCTGAAGTCGAAAGTAGTCAGTTCAAACTGTCCAAAATTGGAATCATCTGATAATAGTTCTAAAAACTTGATTACTGCAGACAATGATGAAACTGCAACCTAAAATTAAGAATTTAAAATGAAAGATTTCTATACCACTAGGACCAGTTCTAAAGATTTTAAAAAACAAATGTAAAATGAAAACACATTTTGAACTCTTTATCTTTTTCCTTGGTGTTCCTTCCCAATCCAAACCAAGAAAACCAAAGGTTAATCTCTTGAGATTTGCAAATGGTTTTTACAAAGTGAAAGTTAACTGTAATTTCAGCATTATTTATAATAGCCAAAAAAGAAAATTACCCAAATGTCCATCAAAAGTAAAATGGGGGCTGGGCACTGTGGCTCATGCCTGTAATCCCAGCACTTTGGGAGGCCAAGATGGGAAGATGACTTGAGGCTAGGAGTTCGAGCCCAGCCTAGCCAACATAGTAAAATCCTATCTCTATTAAAAATACAAAAATTAGGCCATTTCCACCTTGTGACATTAGAGTGAGAAAATGATTATCTATGATGAAGTGGGCCCTCACCAGAAAACAGACAGTGTCTTAATTTTGAACTTCCCAGCCTCCAGAACTGTGAAATAAAAATACAAAAATTAGTCGGGATGGTGGCACATGCCTGCAGTCCCAGCTACTGGGGAGGCTGAGACAGGAGAATCGCATGAACTGAGGAGGCAGAGGGGGCAGTGAGCCAAGATCGTGCCATTGCACTCCAGCCTGGGAAACAACTGCAAAACTCCGTCTCAAAAAAGAGAAAAAAGGCAAAAAAGAAAAAAAAAAAAGAACCAGGCAAATTAACTATAATCACAGCAGTATTTATAACAGCCAAAAATGAAAATTATCCAAATGTCCATCAAAATTAAAATGCAGACCGGGCAGAGTTGCTCACACCTGTAATTCCAGCACTTTGGGGGGCCGAGGCAGATGGATCACCTGAGGTCAGGAGTTTGAGACCAGCCTGGCCAACATAGCAAAACCCCTTCTCTACTAAAAATACAAAAATTAACCAGGCATGGTGGTGTGCACCTGAACCCAGCGGCAGAGGTTGCAGTGAGCTGAGACCTCATCAAAGCACTCCAGCCTGTGTGATACAGTGAGACTCTAAGACTCCATCTCAAAAAACAAAAAAAAGTAAAATGGGGAAAAGAGTAGGGGTGGGGAGAAGGGAAGTAAAATGGATAAATTCTGACATGTTTGTGCTATAAAACATCAACATGAAAATCCACAACTACACTCAAATATATGGATATGTCTTATAAATATTGAATGAAGGAAACTAGACACAAGAAATTATATAAATTCATCCACATAAACTATAAAAACAGGTAAAACTAACCTACATCATCACAGGTCAGAACCAGGGTTACCCCTGATGAGGGTAATGACTGTGAGGAAGCATGAGAAGGACTCCTAGGGTCCTATTAATATTCTGATTCATGCATGCTGGTTACGTACGTTCGGTTTATGAAAATTCTCGCCTGGGTATGGTAGTTCACACTTATAATCCCAGCACTTTGGGAGGCAGAGGCAGGCAGATTGCTTTGAGCTCAGGAGATCATGACCAGCCTGTGTAAGATGGCAAAACCCCATCTCCACAAAACATACAAAAATTAGCTGGGCATGGTGACAACTGCCTGTGATCCCAGATACTTGGAAGGCTGAGGATGGAGAATTGCTTGAACCCAGGAGATGGAGGATGCAGTGAGCTGAGATCAGACCACTGCACTCCAGCCCGGGAATTAGAGTTAGACTGTCTCCAAAAAAAAAAAAAAAAA
>NW_016107524.1:3700567-3705922 GCF_001604975.1 Cebus imitator
AAAAAAAAAAAAAAAAAGTCAAGACATCAAACTGACAGCTCAGTGACAAATTCTAGTTATTAAAATCTACTTGCTACTGATTCATTGTAAATTTAACTGTTTTTCCTGTTTGGTAACATAATAATCTGCCTGTGCTTGCCTTGGTAGTATAAGGCTGTCACAAGAGCTTCCTGCTATATCACCCAAGAGCAAAAATACAAACTTTCTAGTAGCTTTTCTATAAGCTTCCTCATCTTTTCAGCAATAGAGGGATAAGTTTCTCTTATGTGGGATGCTCACACATATTGGTTTTTGATTGTCTCACAAAGTAAAATATAAACAGGTAAATTAGCTTATAAGGATCAAACGATTTACTTGATAAAGCGACTTAAAAATGATGGTTATAACAGTCTCAGTTCACTCTAGTTGGAAATCTACTTTGAAAATTATAAGCAGTTATAAAACCTGTCTTGTATAAATTTTTTCGTTTTGTTTTTGATTTGAGATGGAGCCTTGCTGTTGCCCAGGCTGCAGTGCAGTGGTGCAATCTCAGCTCACTGCAACCTCTGCCACCCGGGTTCAAGCAATTCTCCTGCCTTAGCCTCCAGAGTAGCTGGGATTACAAGTACATGCCACCACAGCCAAATAAATTTAAAAAAAATTTTTTTTAATTTTTTTATTTTTAGTAGAGATGGGGTTTCAGCATCTTGACCAGGCTGGTCTTGAACTCTTGGCCTCATGATCCACCTGTCTCAGCCTCCCAAAGTGCTGGGATTACAGGCGTGAGCCACAGTGCCTGGCATAAATTTTTGAAAATAGAATTTTTCATTTGATTTATTACTGATCCACAAATATGCAGTCATTTCCCCATTATTTTACCACAAAAACACATCTCTCAAATGACACTAAGCTCTCAGATTTGACCATTAAGATAAACTTCAACTACTGAAAATTCCATAAAAGTTACAATGTATTCATAGTCACATTTATATCACTAAACATACATGACAATTTTTGATCCAAATTGTTTAGATATAACATTTGACACAATTACTATGTGTTGTATATATTTTCACCATTATTATCTACTAATCTCCATTAACAATCCTTTAAGGCAGACGTCTTAGGCTCATTTAACAGATAAGGAAATCATCTTTCAGAAAGGTGAAGTAATTTATTAAAGACCCCCCCCAACACAAATAAAGCTGATACAAGAAACAGGTCTTTTTAAGTAGGTGCTATCTCACCTCTCACCTACTTAAGTACCAGTAATCAGGCTCTTTCTTGTGCAACAATTAAAACTCTTCCACACTCTAGAAATACGTACAGTGTAAATATTACATTTAAGGTTATGTCTAAATTTGTCCAGCCATTTTCTTGAGTTTTTCACAAGCTTCATCATGGATAAAGTAAGCTTAATATTGGTCCAGCACGGTGGCTCACATCTGTATCCCTGCACTTTGGGAGGCCGAGGCAGGCGGATCACCTGAGGTCAGGAGTTCAAGACCAGCCTGACCAACATGATGAAACCCCACCTATTTGCTTATACTCGTTATTTTAAAAAAATAAGGAAAGAAAGAAAGAAACCCTACCTCTACAAAAATAAGCCAGGCACAATGGCAGGTGCCTGTAATCCCAACTACTTGGGAGGGTGAGGCACGAGAATTGCTTGAATCCAGGAGGTGGAAGTTGCAGTGAGTTGAGACTGCACCACTGTACTTCAGCCTGGGTGAGAGAGTGAGACTCTGTCTCCCAAAAAAACAATTATAATAAGCTTACTGATACACAGTTTAGGTTTTGAGATAAATATGACAGAAGTACCCTTCTAAAAAGTCATTATAATTTACATATTATTTATTATATATTATATATTTACATTATATATAATTCACATTTATAATCCATATACCTGATTCTCCATTTCTGGCAATACAGCACTATTCATCTGTTCTCCCTTTTTGCCTTTCAACAATCGGTTGAGGTCCTGATAAATGTCTTTTGTGGAAAAGTCAGCTTTTTTTTTTTCTGTGATCAGAATTCCTCCTCTTTGAATAATCTGTTTTAAAAGGAATCATTTCATTATTATGAGAAAAGCAGTAAGAAAAATTATAACATTGAGAACTATAAAGTAATAACAGCTTAACAGATTATTAACCTACATTAAATGTTTATACAATGTGCATGACATTGGTAATATTATGCACTGACACACTTCTTTTTTTTTTTTCTTTTCTTTTGAGATTTAGACTTGCTCTGTCACCCAGGCTAGAATGCAGTGGCGCAATCTTAGCTCACTGCAACCTCCACCTACTGGGTTCAAGCAATTCTCCTGCCTCAGCCTCCCAAGTAGTTAGAATTACAGGCTCCCAACAACATGCCCGGCTAATTTTTGTATTTTTAATAGAGATGGGGTTTCACCTTCTTGGCCAGGCTGGTCTCAACTCCTCACCTCATGATCCACCTGCCTCAGCCTCCCAAAGTGCTGGGATTAATAGGCGTAAGCCACCTCACCCAGCCCTGACACACCCTTTACATCCATAAACTATATTTTCATCAAAATATAAAATTACATTCACATAAAGCTTTCAAAAAACAGTCCCAAAAGAAACTATTTTTTTTTTCTTTTTATTTGAGATGGAGTCTCACTGTTGCCCAGGATGTAGTGCAGTGGCACAATTTTGGCTCACTGCTACCTGTGCCTCTGCTTGTGGCCAGGTGCAGTAGTTCACACCTACAATCGCGCCATTGCACTCCAGCCCAGATGACAACAGTGAAACTCCATCTCAAAAAATGAAATAAAATAAATAAAAAGAGAACAACATTATTAAAAACTTTCTAATTGTACTGTTCATGAGAAATAGAAAAAAAGGCACAATTTCGACTCACTGCTACCTCTGCCTCCCGGGTTCAAGTAATTCTCCTGCCTCAACTTCTCAAGTAGCTGGGATTACAGGTGCAAGCCACCATGCCTGAATAATTTTTTTTTTTTTTGTATTTTTAGTAGAGACAGGGTTTCACCACATTGGATATGCTGGTCTCGAATCCCTGACCTCAGATGATCCGCCCCCTGACCTCAGGTGATCCACCTGCCTTGGTTTCCCAAAGTGCTGGGGTTGCAGGGGTGAGTCACCACATCCAGCCCCAATAGTAACAACCCTTAACAGAATATTACTTGTGGAAAGTTGCTTAGATACTATCTACCCTAAAAATGTCCATAATACATGTGCTATCTCCAGCAGTGCTCATGGTACTTGAGGACCACAAAAAGTAAGAATCCTTGGGAGATATATACCTTAAGAAATACCTAAATAGGCTGGGTGCGGTGGCTCACACCTGCAACCCCAGTACTTTGGAAGGTCAAGGTGGACGGATCACCTGAGGTCAGGATTTCAAGATCAGCCTGACCGACATGGTAAAACTCTATCTCTACTGAAAATACAAAATTAGTCAGGCACAGTGGCACACACCTGTAATCCCAGCTACTCAGGAGGCTGAGGCAGGAGAATCATTTGAACTGGTTGGGTAGACGTTGCAGTGAGCCAAGACTCCATTGCACTCCAGCGTGGGCAATAAGAGTGAAACTCTGTCTCAAAATACAAAAATCTAAATAATAAACCACATACCTATACAAATGATACAATCAGAATTTAGCTAAAATAAATACTAAAAGACTAAAGTTCCACTCGAACTATAAAAAAATGCCAAAGAACTACATCTTATTTGATAAATTGATAATTACAGTTACTGTAATAATTACTTTTGGAACAAAAGAAAGGAAAAGGGAAAAAAAGATCTGAGGTAGAATAAGTCTTACACAAGAAACAGCTTGTTCCAATGTCCAATTAAATATACAAAGTGTCTGTCACAGATAAACATCAAGATATTCCTCAAAATAAAACATTTTAATTAGACACAAAAAAATGAGTTTTTAATTATTTTACCTTAAATAAAAAGGTATCATGTTAATTACAGAGCCTTTCCTAGGCCTGGAATCTCCTGTATCACTAGCCTTGATTCACTTACCTGCCTCAGTTTCCCCATGTCTCCAGCAGTCTCTCCAGCAGGTAAAACACATTCCTTTGGTCCAATCTGGATCAGGAGAGCCTCAAGATTGGAAAACTGATCATTATCAGGGAATTCACACAGTCCTAGCTTCCTCTGTATGGAATCCACATAGCCAACTCCAACCTGTCTCTGGCCATCAACTGTGGACATTTTAACACCCATAACACCAATGGAAGCTGACGTATCATTGTTACCAAAGAGAATGTCTTCAAACTGAGACAGATTGCCAGGAGAAGCCTAAGTAAAAATGAAATTTTAAAAATTTAATAAACTCTTGAACATACTTTAAATTTTTACTAGCAAACAAGAATTATCCAACTTCAATGAATCTTATTAATAAAATGTTTTCTTTTTTTTTTTTGAGACAAGTCTCACTCTGTCACCCAGGCTAGAATGCAGTGGCATGATCTCAGCTTACTGCAACCTCCGCTCAGGGGTTCAAGCAATGCTCCTGCCTCAGCATTCTGAGTAGCTGGGATTATAGGCACCCACCACAACGCCCAGATAATTTTTATATTTTTAATAAAGACGGGATTTCATCCTGTTGGTCAGGCAGGACTCGAACTCCTGACCTCGTGATCCGCCCGCCTCAGCTTCCCAAAGTGCTGGAATACAAGTGCGAGCCACCACGCCTAGCCAATAAAATGATTTCTTTTTTCTTTTTTTGAGACAGAGTCTCGTTCTGTCACCAGGTGCCAGGCTGGAGTGCAATGGCACGATCTTAGCTCACTGCAGCCTCCACCTCCTGGGTTCAAGCAATTCTCCTGCCTCAGCCTCCTGAGTAGCTGGAATTACAGCCATACGCCACCATGCCCAGCTAATTTTTTTGTATTTTTAGTAGAGACGGGGTTTCACCACATTGGCCAGGATGGTCTCTATCTCTTGACCTCGTGATTCGCCCACCTCGGCTTCCCAAAGTGCTGGGATTACAGGCGTGAGCCACTGCACCTGGCCATTTCTTATTTAAAAAAAAAAAAAAAAAAACCTGCCTATGGCCAGGTGCAGTGGCTCATGCCTATCATCACGCTATTGCACTCCAGCCTGGATGACAACAGCGAAACTTCGTCTCAAAAAATAAAATGAAATAAAATAAATAAAAAGAGAAAGACATTATTAAAAACCTTCTAATTGCCAGGCGCGGTGGCTCAAGCCTGTAATCCCAGCACTTTGGGGGGCAGAGGCGGGTGGATCACGAGGTCAAGTGATCGAGACCATCCTGGTCAACATGGTGAAACCCCGTCTCTACTAAAAATACAAAACATTAGCTGGGCATGGTGGTGCATGCCTGTAATCCCAGCTACTCGGGAGGCT
>NW_016107524.1:3705987-3712299 GCF_001604975.1 Cebus imitator
TAATTGTACTGTTCATGAGAAACAGAAAAAAAAGAGAAAGAAATAGATATAGGAGAAGGCTGGAGAATTTGCAAGACCACCTATCATGCACAAAGCAGAAAAGAAATGAAATCTAACTACAAGAATGGAGCATTGTCCTCATTACCACATTTGTTCCCTTTCAAGAATAAACTCAGCTCGGGCTCAGTGGCTCACACCTGCTACTCATGAGGCTGAGGCAGGAGACTTCGCTTGACGCCAGCAGGTGGAGGTTGCAGTGAGCCGAGATCACACCACTGCCCTCCAGCCTGGGCAACAGAATAAGACCCTGTCTCAAAATAATAATAATAATAGCCTAGCGTGGTGGCTCATGCCTGTAATCCTAACACTGAGAGGCCGAGGTGGGTGGATCACCTGAGGTCAGAAGTTCAAGACCAGGCTGGCCATCGTGGTGAAACCCCATCTTTAGAAAAAATAATAAAATTAATAATAATAATAATAAACTCACCTCCCCAATATTTTAAAGACTGATTTATGGCCGAGTGCAGTGGCTCACTGCTATAATCCCAGCATTTGGGGAGGCCAAAGCAGGCAGATCACCTGAGGTCGGGAGTTTGAGACCAGCCTGACTAACATCGAGAAACCTCATCTCTACTAAAAATACAAAATTAGCCAGGCGTGGTGGTGCATGCCTGTAATCCCAGCTACTCAGGAAGCTGAAACAGGAGAATCACTTGAACCTGGGAAGCAAGGGTTGCAGTGAACTGAGATCGCATCATTGCACTCCAGCCTGAGCAACATGAGTGAAATTCTGTCTCAAAAAAAAGACTGATTTGTTCCAGTGTTTCTTGAGAATTTACTTAGTGCAGGTATTGTGTGTGTGAAAAAAACAAAAATATGACCTTACAGACTAGTAAGGAAGTTATAGAAGAGAGTCATTAAATAAACAAAAATCAATAGCACGATCATGTCCTTAAAAACGCTAGAAGCATGCATATCAGCGTGCCTTCCTAGGCACACCAAGGAGTACAATCATCGTTAATGTGCTCCAGACTTACATAAATTCACAATCTAATGGAAGAGAAAGGTATATACAAAGATACAAATGTATAACAAATGTCTATACATGAAGTATTTGGAATAATGTAAATGTGTTTGACATATTTCAAAAATAGTAAAATCAAATCCTTGTTTAATGATAGAATTCAACTTTATGTCCACATTATTATCTAGTTATATTTTAGGAACAATGACAAAGATCAGTATACCCAAATTTACGTTATATTAAGGATCTATTGAATTTCCAAACAGTATTAAAATGTAACTACCTTATCTCGCTAATTTTTTTTTCTTTTTTTTTTTTTTTAAGACATCTTGCTCTGTTGCCCAGGCTGGAGTGCAGTGGTGCAATCCTGGCTCACTGCAACCTCTGCCTCCTGGGTTCAAGTGATTCTCCTGCCCTCAGCCTCCCAAGTAGCTGGGATTAACAGGCACCTGCCACCCTGCCCAGTTAATTTTTATATTTTTGGTAGGAACGGGGTTTCACCATGTTAGCCAGGTTGATCTCGAATTCCTGACCTCAGGTGATCTACCTGCCTTGGCATCCCAAAGTGCTGGGATTACGGGCATGAGCCACCGTACCCAGCCTCTATGTATCTAATCTATTCATCTATTTAATCTAGCTATAACCCCCCCCACCCAAAAAAAAGAAACCAAAAACCAGCCAGGCACAGTGGCTCACACCTATAATCCCAGCACTTTGGGAGGCCCAGGTGGGCAGATCTCTTGAGCCCAGGAGTTCAAGACCAGCCTGGTCAACATGGCAAAACCTCTTCTCTACACAAAATACAAAAGTTATCTGGGCATGTTGGCACACCACTTATAATCCCAGCTATTAGAGTGGCTGAGGCATGAGAAACACTTGAAAGGTTGCAGTGAGCTGAGATCGCACCACTGCATTCCAGCCAAGGTAAAAGGGTAAGACTCTGTCTCGGAGGGGCGGGGAAAAAAAAAAGGAAAAGAGAAGAAGAGGAAAGAAGCAAAAAGGAAAAAAAAACACATAAAAAAATTATCTGTCTAATCTACCTCTCTATGGAGCTGTGATCTCCCTCCGTTGCCCAGGGTGATCTCAAACTCCTGTGCTCAAGCAATTCTCCTGCTTTGGCCTCCCAAAGTTAAACTGTAACTTTGGGAGGTTGATCGCTGCAACCTCAACCTCCTGGACTCAAGGAATTCTCCCATCTCAGCCTCTTGATTAGCTGGGACCACAAGCATGTGCCAATATCCCCAGCTAATTTTTTTTATCTTTAGTAGATATGGGGTTTCACCCACATTGGCCAGACTGGTCTTGAACTCCCGGGCTCAGGCAATCCACTTGCCTCAGCTTCTCAAAATGCTGGGATTAAAAGCATGAGCCACTGCACCCAGCCAACTGTAACTTTTTAAAAACCACATGCTAATTGCTATTTAAGTGTCTCAAACCATTCTACTATCACAATCTACTTAAAATATTAAAACAAATTATTCACATTTTTATTTTTCTACTTGTAAAAATAAAAGCAAATTTAAAAGGAAGATAATTACCTTAAATGCCAAATACCAATCATTCTCCTTGGATGCCTTATTTCCAGCTCTATTTTTATAAACTTCAACTCTATACTGACGAACCAGAAGAAGATCTTTTACAAAAGATTCAAAATTCATTTTACTAAGCACAACACTCTGTAGATTCTTTGCTCCTTAAAAATAAAATAAAATATATGTTATAGATTTGAGGTATTAAGTATTCAGGTCCTGTATTAGTTGGATTTCACACTGCTGATACAGACATACCCAAGACTGGGAAGAAAAACAGGTTTACTGGACTTATAGTTCCACATGGCTGGGGAGGACTCACAATCACAGCAGAAGGCAAAGAGGAACAAGTCACATCTTACGTGAATGGCAGCAGGCAAAGAGAAACAACTTTGTAGGCCAGGCGCTGTGGCTCACGCCTGTAATCCCAACACTTTGGGAGGCCAAGGCAGGCAGATCACATGAGGTCAGGAGTTTGAGACCAGCCTGACCAACATGGAGAAACCCTGTCTCCAAAAAATAGAAATAAAAAAAATTTTTTTAAAAGAGAAACAGCTTGTGCAGGAAGACTTCCATGTTTAAAACATCAGATCTTGTGAGACTTGCTCACTATCAGTACAACAGCACGGGAAAGACCCATCCCCATGATTCAATTTATCTCCCACTGGGTCCCTCCCACAACACATGGGAATTTAAGATGAGATTTGGGTGGAGTCATAGCCAAACCATCTCATTTCACCCCAGCCCCTCCCAAATCTAATGTCCTCACATTTCAAAACCAATCATGTCTTCCCAACAGTTCCCCAAAGTCTTAACTCATTTCAGCATTAACTCAAAATTCCACAGTCCAAAGTCTCATCCAAGACAAAACAAGTCCCTTCCACCTATGGGCCTGTCAAATCAAAAGCAAGTTAGTTACTTCCCAGATACAATGGGGTACAGGCATTGGGTAAATCTAGCCATTTCAAATGGGAAAAACAGGCCAAAACAAAGGGGCTACAGGCCCCATGCAAGTCCAAAATCCAGCATGGCAGTCAAATATTAAAGCTCCAAATTACCTGCTATGACTCTGTCTCACATCCAGGTCACGCTGATTCAAGAGGTAGGCTACCACTGCCTTGGACGGCTCTGCCCCTGTGGCTTTGCAGAGTACAGCACCCCTCCTAGCTGCTTTCATGAGATGGCGTTAAGTGTCTGCAGCTTTTCCAGGCACATGGTGCAAGCTGTTGGTAGATCTACCATTCTGGGGTCTGGAGAATAGCCCTCTTTTCATAGCTCCACTAGGCAGTGCCCCAGTAGGAACTCTGTGTGGGGGATCTGACCTCACATTTCCCTTCTACATTGCCCTAGCAGAGATACTCAATGAGTTCCCCACCCCTGCAGCAAACTTTGGCCTGGACATGCAGGCATTTCAACACACCCTTTGAAACCTAGACAGAGGTTCCCAAACCTTAATTACTGACTTCCGTGCTGCTAAAGGGTGCTGTAACTTGGGTTTTGTTAAAGGCATTCAGTTTTAAAAAGGAAACAGAGAATAAAAGTTCGGAAAATTTGCAGCCAGACAATGTGATAGAAAAGAAAATTCCACCGGGTGCGGTGGCTCACACCTGTAATCCTAGCACTTTGGGAAGCCGAGGTGGGTAGATTACTTGGTCAGGAGTTCGAGACCAGCCTGACCAACATGGTGAAACCCTGTCTTTACTGAAAATACAAAAATTAGCTCGGTGTAGTGGTGGGTGACTATAATCCCAGCTACTGATGCTGAGGTAGGAGAGTTATTTGAACCCGGGAGGTGGAGGTTGCAGTTAGTCTAGACCGCGCCACTGCATTCCACCCTGGGCAACAAGAGCGAAACTCCATTTCAAACAACAACAAACATTTTAAAACATGCAAAAAAAAAAAAAAAAAATTTCTCCATTTTCTAAGGAGAAATACAAGTTAGCTGCAGAAATTTGTATAAATAATGAGGAATCCTATGTTAATTCCCAAGACAATGGGAAAAATGTCTCCAGGGCATGTCAGAAGTCTGTATGGCTTCCCCTTTCATCACAGGCCCAGAGGCCTAGGAGGAAAAAGCAGTTTCATGGGCCAGCCCAGGATCCCCATGCTGTGTGCAGCCTAGGGACTTGGTGTCCTGCATCCCAGCAGGCTCAACACCACCTGGAAGCTGCCAAGGCTTGCTGCTTGCACCTTCTGAAGCCATGGCCCGAGTTCTATGTTGGCCCCTTTCAGCCATGACTGGAGCCACTGGGACTTATGTTTTCTGTATACAATGTTGTTCATGATCATTGCTATAGTATATTCTTTGAATAAACTGCAATTTACTTATGCATTCTACTGCTGGTTGGCATTTGGATAGTTTCCAACTTAGGCCTATGTATAATCTTGTATATGTCTTTTGGGGAACATCTATGTACACATTTCTTTTTTTTTTTTTTTTTTTTTTTGAGACGGAGTTTCGCTCTTGTTACCCAGGCTGGAGTGCAATGGCGCGATCTCGGCTCACCGCAACCTCCGCCTCCTGGGTTCAGGCAATTCTCCTGCCTCAGCCTCCTGAGTAGCTGGGATTACAGGCACGCGCCACCATGCCCAGCTAATTTGTTGTAGCTTTAGTAGAGACGGGGTTTCGCCGTGTTGACCAGGATGGTCTCGATCTCTTGACCTCGTGATCCACCCGCCTCGGCCTCCCGAAGTGCTGGGATTACAGGCGTGAGCCACCGCGCCCGGCCCTATGTACACATTTCTGCTGCGCGTATAGTCCAAAGTATTCCACTGCTAAAGAGAACTGCTGGGTCAGCTGGGTGTGGTGATGCATGCCTATAGTCCCAGCTACTCAGGAGACTCAGGGCAGGAGGATGGCTTGAGCCCAGGGGTTCAAGGCTGCAGTGAGCTATGATATCATGCCACTGTAGTACAGCTTTGCTGATAAAGCGAGAACCAATGTTTTAAAAAGAAGAGGGAAATGCACTTGAGTATTCTTTTCAAAAGTTAAACAGAGAAATGAAACTTTAAAAAACCACTGGGTCATGGGATATGTGTATGTTCAATTTTTCTTTTCTTTTTTTTTTTTTTGAGACAAGGTCTCCCGTTTAGTATGTATCATATCCCTAGAAAAAGAATCCCAGGATTGGCCCAGGTGTGGTGGCTCATGCCTGTAACTCCAGCACTTTGGGAGGCGGGCAGAACACCAGAGATCAGGAGTTCAAGACCAACCTGGCCAACACGGTGAAACCCAGTCTCTGCTAAAAGTACAAAAACTAGCTGGGTATGGTGGTGGGTGCCTATAATACCAGCTACTCAGGAGGCTGAGGCAGGAGAATCACTTGAACCTGGGAAGCAGAGGTGCAGTTAGCAGAGATCGTGCCATTGCACTCCAGGCTGGGCAACAAGAGCAAAACTCCATCTCAAGAAAAAAAATAATCCCAGGATTTTCCCATTCTATGTGTTTTCATCTTTGCTTCTTCCTGGTCTATGATGCCAGCTGAGGTTGTCAGTACTGTGAAACCAAACTGGGTGCAGTGGCTTACACCTATAATCTCATCACTTTGGGAGGCTGAGGCAGGAGGGTCTTTGAGCCCAGGAGTTTAAGATCAGCCTGGGCAACATGGCAAGACTTCATTTCTGCCACAAAAAAAAAAAAAATTATGAAAATAAAGACATTATTTTTAGGCCGGGCGCGGTGGCTCAAGCCTGTAATCCCAGCACTTTGGGAGGCCGAGGCGGGTGGATCACGAAGTCAAGAGATCGAGACCATCCTGG
>NW_016107524.1:3712418-3714587 GCF_001604975.1 Cebus imitator
ATTATTTTTAAAAGCTGGCTGGATGGGATCAGACTGTTCTGCCATTTTTCTAGATCTTTGAGTTGCACATCAAATCTGGGGCTGATCACTCCATACTTGTTATACTGCCGAAGAGGTTCATAGCCTTGTGATCATCAGTGATTTCAAATTCACCAATGTAACCATCCTTCATCATCAATTAGAGACTGGACAATGACTCTGAAGCAGTCTTTTCAGCATTGCTGATGCAGCCAGGACATTCATGTGCACCATTATGGTAGTACAGAAAGCTGTGTGTTCAAGTTTAATAGATACTGCCCAAAAGTTTGCCAAGGTGGTTGTACTGATTTATACTCCCACCAACTAAGTATGGGTGCTGCAGGTGTTCCACATCCTGCCAACTCTTGGCATTTTCCATCATTTTTGCATTTTAGTGATGCTAGTGGTAAAGCAGTGGTATCACACTGTAGTTTTAATTTGTATTTCCCTGATGACTGACAAAGTTAACGCCCTTTTAATTTTAATACATTTATTGAACATTTAAATATCTTCTTTTGCTGGTACTTTCTTTACATTGAATTGTAGGAATTCTTTATATATTTACGGAGATTTTTATGAATATACTATCAAATTGCTGTCTAGAAAATCAGTACCTCTTCCAGTAGTATACAATATTACTTCACTATGCTCTTGCTAACACTACAATTTTATAATCTGAGCCTATGTTAAGATTCAAATCCAGAATAAGAATGGTTTCCAGGCCAGGTGCAGTGGCTCACACCTGTATTCCCAGCACTTTGGGGGGCTGAGGCAGGCGAATGCCCTGAGGTCAGGAGTTTGACACCAGCCTGATCAACATGGAGAAACCCCGTCTCTACTAAAAATACAAAATTAGCTGGGCGTGGTGGCTACACAGAAGGCTGAGGCAGGAGAATTGCTTAAACCCAGGAGGCGGAGGTTGCGGTGGGCCAAGATCGCACCATTGTACTCCAGCCTGGGCAACAAGAGCCAAACTCCGTCTCAAAAAAAAAGAATGGTTTTCAGGCACTTCATTTCACAAACCAGTCAGCCAGCAATACTTCACAAACAAAAACCAAAAGTTGGGTACCAACTCAGGATTGCCAACATTTTCATTTACCAGGTAAGGAAATTCAATAAAACTATCTATATATAATATAACCATAATTTCACAATTTTTTTTTTTTTTTTTGAGACAGGGTTTCACTCTGTCACCCAGGCTGGAATGCATCACCACTCACTACAGCCTTGATCTCCTGGGCTTAAGCAACTCTCCCACCTCGGCCTCCCAAAGTCCTGGGCGTGAGCCACCTCACCCAGCCAAAATGATTATTTTAACAACAAAAAACTAGTAAGTGCAAGCTGGGTGCGATGGCTCATGCCTGTAATTCTAGCACTTTGGGACGCTGAGGCAGGTGGATCACGAGGTCAAGAGATCGAGACCATCCTTGCCAACATGGTGAAACCCCAACTCTACTAAAAATGCAAAAATTAGCTGAATGTGGTGGCATGTGCCTGTAGTCCCAGCTACTTGGGAGGCACGAGAATTGAACCCAGGAGGCAGAGGCTGCAGTGAGCCGGTTGCACTCCAGCCTGGCAACAGAGAGAGACTCCATCTCAAAAAAACCAAAAAACAAAACAAAACAAAAAAAACTAGTAAGTACACTCAATGACCACTAGGTTCCATTAAGCATTCAGACTCAGAAGATCACCATACATGTGGCCATCAGTCTACTCAGAAATAACTTGCCAGATGGGCAGCATCACACATTCCTCTTAGCATACAGCCACTGTCCAGTTAGCATCCACAGAGCCCTTCTGCCCAGGACAGCTCAGGCACAAGGAGCAGAATTCACATTTGTGGTGTCAAGTGGCTACCTTAGCTTAGAAGGCACATGCTCCTAGGAGCCAGTACCTTCTGCACCATGCCATAGGCACAGTTTCCAAGGACCCACAGGGAACATACCCATTATTTATTTATTTATTATTATTATTATTAGAGACAGAAACTCACTCTGTTGCCAGGCTGGAGTGCAGTGGTGCAATCTCGGCTCACTGCAACCTCTGACTCCCTGGTTCAAGCGATTCTCCTACTTCAGCCTTCCAAGCAGCTGGGATTAGGCACACACCACCACGCCCAGCTAATACTTGTATTTTTTTTTTTTTTTTTTT
>NW_016107524.1:3714690-3718469 GCF_001604975.1 Cebus imitator
CCCAGGCTGGAGTGCAATGGCGCGATCTCGGCTCACCGCAACCTCTGCCTCCTGGGTTCAGGCAATTCTCCTGCCTCAACCTCCTGTGTAGCTAGGATTACAGGCACGTGCCACCATGCCCAGCTAATGTTTTGTATTTTTAGTAGAAACAGGGTTTCACCATGTTGACCAGGATGGTCTCGATCTCTTGACCTCGTGATCCACCCACCTCAGCCTCCCAAAGTGCTGGTTTGAGCCACCGCGCCCGGCTTAATACTTGTATTTTTAGTAGAGACGGGGTTTTACCATGTTGGCCAGAATGGTCTTGATCTCCTGACCTCGTGACCTGCCTGCCTTGGCCTCCCAAAGTGCAGGGATTACAGGCGTGAGCCACAGCGCCCAGCCCATATCCATTATTAAAGATACCACATTTAGAGAGTTCAAACCAGGGGATCCTCATCAGGTGTATATAGTTCAATTTGGAGTCATTTGTATAAGCAATATTGCCTTATCAGGTTTCCAGGGGAATAGGGCAGCAAAGGAAAGTTTTGTTAACCCTTTACCCACATGGCATAATATTTAAAAGAAAAATTCCAGCCAGGCATGGTGGCTCAAGCCTGTAATCCTAGCACTTTGGGAGGTCGAGGCAGGTGAGTTACCTGAACTCAGGAGTTCAAGACCAGTCTGGGCAACATGGTGAAACCCTGTCTCTACTAAAATATAAAAAATTAGCTGCGGTGGCGACGTGCATCTGTAATCCCAGCTACTCAGGAGGTTGAGGCAGAGGTTGCAGTGAGCCAAGATGGCTCCACTGCACTCCAGCTTGGGCAACAGAGCAAGACTCCATCTCTAAAAAATAAATAAAAAGAAAAGAAAAATTCCTTCTAAGAAGTATTGGCAACCTTACATCAACATTTATTATTAAAAATCCTTGGTTACATTCATCTTAAACAGTTCATTAAAAAAAAAAAAAATGGCCGAGTGTGGTGGCTCACACCTGTAATCTAAGCACTTTGGAGGCCAAGGCAGGTGGATCACCTGAGGTCGGGAGTTCAAGACCAGCCTGACCAACATGGTGAAAATCCGTCTTTAAAAAGAATTTAAAAAAAATTAAAAAAAGTTCATCAGCTTTTGGGAACCATCGTACATTTTTTGGTTTTGAGACCCTCTCTTTTTTACTTTGGTCAATTTCTAGTAACAAATTACCAAACGATTTATAACTATCATAAAAAGCAGATAAATATTAGGACAATCTTTACTTAAAATGTGCCCTTGGCATAAGGCTGTAACGTAAAAAATAGATCCACTTTTTGCCTGTGGATGCTGCCAAGGGAGCATCATTAAAGTCTCTCTTCTCCCTGCCAATATCTAAGTCAGAGTCTCCTCAAGAGCCTGAACAACTGAGGAAGCTCTTCATTGCAGCATTGAGCTTTGAAAGAAACAATAAGGGCCTGAAGAGTCATTCTGAGCAATGGGGAACACTCACAGACTGTGTGGTAAAGAGAGATCCAAATACCAAACACTCCCGGGGTTTGGGGTTTGTCACCTATGCCACTGTGGAGGAAGTAGATGCAGCCATGAATGCAATGCCACGCAAGCTGGATGGAAGAGTTGTAGAACCAAAGAGAGCTGTCTCAAGAGAAGATCGTCAAAGACCAGGTGCCCATTTAACTGTGAAAAAGATATTTGTTGGTGACATAAAAGAAGATACACTGAAGGCCAGGCACAGTGGCTCACACCTATAATCCCAGCACTTTGGGAGGCCGAGGCGGGTGAATCACCAGAGGTCTGGAGTTAGAGACCAGCCTGGCCATCATGGTGAAACCCCATCTCTACTAAAAATACAAAAATATATATATATTTGCTGTGCATGGTGGTGCATGCCTGTAGTCCCAGCTACTCGGGAGGCTGAGGCCGGGGAATCACTTGAACCTGGGAGGCGGAGGTTACAGTGAGGCGAGATTGAGCCACTGCACTCTAGCCTGACAACAGAGCAAAACTCCGTCTCAAAAAAAAAAGAAAAACGAAAAAGAAAAAATATCATACCATGAATGGCTGCAATTGTGAAGTTAGGAAAGTCCTGTCAAAGCAAAGATTGCTAATGATGGCCAGGCACAGTGGCTCATGCCTGTAATCCCAGGCTTTGGGAGGCTGAGGTGGGCAAACCGTCTGAAGTCAGGAGTTCGAGACCAACCTGGCTAACATGGTGAAACCCCATCTCTACCAAAAATACAAAAATTAGCTGGGCATGGTGACACACGCCTATAGTCACAGCTATTTGGAAGGCAGGAGAATCGTTCGAACCCAGAAGCGAAGTTTGCAACAAGCTAAGATCATGACACTGCACTCCAGCCTGGGCGACAGAGCAAGACTGTCTCCAAAAAAATAAAAACAAAAATAAGAGCGAGAGAGATGGCTAGAGCTTCATGCAGCCAAAGTTGTTCAGGAAACTTTGGTGGTGGTCGTGGAGATGGTTTCAGTGAAAATAACAACTTTTGTCGTGGAGGAAGCTTCAGTGGTCATGGTAGCTTTGGTGGCAGCCATGGAGGTGGTGGATATGGTAGCAATGGGATGGCTATAATGGATTTGGTAATGATGGAATTCTGGAGGCTGTGGAAGCTACAATGATTTTGGCAGTTACAACAATCAGTCTTCAAATTTTGGACCCATAAAGGGAGGAAACTTTGGAGGCAGAAGCTCTGGCCCCTATGGTGGTGTAGGCCAATACTCTGCCAAGCCACGAAACCAAGGTGGCTATGGCAGTGGCAGAGGATTTTAATTAGGAAACAAAGTTTAGCAGGAGAGGAGAGCCAGAGAAGTGACAGCAAAGCTACAGCTTACAACAGATTTGTGAACTTAGCCAAGCACAGTGGTGGCAGGACCTAGCTGCTACAAAGACATGTTTTAGACAAATACTTATGTGTAAGGACAAGAAACTCTAGGACTATATTTGTGACTGCATAACAGGTCATTTTACTTTCTGTTCTGTGGAAAGTGTAAAGCATTCCAACAAAGCGTTTTAATGTAGATTTTTTGTTTTTTGCACCCATGCTGTTGATTGCTAAATATTAATAGTCTGATCATGACGCCAAATAAATCTTTAAAAAAAATAAATCCTTGGGAATAACTAACATTTCCTTACTAACTTCTTTGACAAGTTTAACTCATCTTTAAAAACTTTCAACATGAGGCCCAATATGATGGCTCACACCTGTAATCCCAGCACTTTGGGAGGCCAAGGCGGGTGGATCACAGGGTCATGAGTTCGAGACCATCCTGACCAACATGGTGAAACGCCATCTCTACTAAAAATATAAAAATTAGGCTGGGCGTGGTGGCTCATGCCTGTAATACAAGCCCTTTGGAGGCCAAGGTGAGTGGATCACCTGAGGTCGGGAGTTCAAGACCAGCCTGACCAACATGGTGAAACCCCGTCTTAAAAAAATAATAAAATTAAATTAAAAAAAAAAATTAGCCGGGTGTGGTGGCGCATGCCTGTAATCCCAGCTACTCAGGAGGCTGACGCAGGAGAATGGCTTGAGCTTGGGAGGCAGAGGTTGCAGTGAGCCGAGATCATGCCACTGCACTCCAGCCTGGGGGACAGAGTGGGACTCCATCTCAAAAAAAAAAATAAAAAATAAAAATAAATAAATAAAAACTTTCAACATGAATAAGATGAGGTGACTGTCTAAGCTGTCATTTTCTTAGAAATGTTCCTGGTAAACACACACATTTCAATCTTCAAGGATAACAAAGGAAGCACTATGTTTTGTTTTTTTTTTTTTTTTTTTTTTTTTTTT
>NW_016107524.1:3720584-3731960 GCF_001604975.1 Cebus imitator
TTTTTTGAGACGGAGTCTCTGTTGCCAGCCTGGAGTGCAGTGGTGGGATCTCCACTCACTGCAACCTCTGCCTCCTGTGTTCAAGCAGTTCTCTGCCTCAGCCTCCCGAGTAGCTAGGATTACAGGTTCCTGCTACCACGCCCAGATAATTTTTGCATTTTTAGTAGAGACGGGGTTTCACTATCTTGGCCAGGCTCTTCTTTAACTCCTGACCTCGTGATCCACCCACCTTGGCCTCCCACGAAGTGCTGGGATTACAGGCCTAAGCCACCGCGCCCAGCCTGCTGACTTGTCTTAACTGGCCTTACACCTCTACTCTTTCCCTCTTCTAAGCCAGCCTCTACACTACAGCTAAAATGATCCAACACACCGCTGGATGCTTACTTAAAAATCTTCAGACTTTTCATTGCCTACAGCATAAAATTCCTAACAGCTCAACACAACCTGAAAAGTCTTTTGTCATCTAACCCCACCCACCTGGGCCAGTCTCCTCACCTTCCTTTTTAACACCAGTGACGCCAGTCTACCTCTTTTCAAGCCCTCTCCCTAGCAAACTCCTAGTCCCTCAAGACTCAACATGGACTTTGGCGTCTCATAATGCCCTTTCCGACGTCTCCAGTCTTTGGCGATCCTTCCTTGGCGCCTCTTGCAACTTCCTCCGAGCTCACCTCCATAAGCCTCCAACTTGAATTGTAATTATTTCTGCCTTGCTCTGCGATAGTGATCTCTATGAAAGTAGAGGTATTTGTTTTTCATCTAGTGTCCATAACCCTGCCTGACACGTTTCTATCTAACGAATGAAACATTTTTCATCACGAGCATCGCATTTGCACTAGTCCTCTAGTCAGGACTAGAACCCACAACTCTACTCCTCCTAGGATGCTCTTTTCATTAGCTTAACTACTTAGCTGCAAGAAAGCTCAAAGAAAACAGGGAGAAAAGAGGTCAACTAGGCCTATCCAGAACATTTGGCCCACATAGAGTGAGACATTTGTAACTTTCCAGGGAGAGATGACGCTGGATAGATGGGGCCGGGTGATACAGGACACTGAATGCTGAGCTGAAGCAGATTGCGTCCATGACTAGCCCAAGGTCACACGTTAATGAGCGAGGGGCAGCGACTTAATCCCAAGAAGCCCAGCTCGGGTCCGCTGGTCCTGACCACTTCATTATACTGCCCCTCAACAGCGCTCCATTACCAGCCTCTTAGCTGGACCAGCGGCATAAATGGGAGTGTCGTGGGGGCAGAATTACGTGGGTGGCATAAAAGGGTCTCCCAAACCCCCCTCCATTTTAAGTATCACTCCCGGCTGCCGTTTGTAATACGAGACACTGGCCATGTATGTAATGAGCGCTACACGACTAAGGTGAGGTATGCGACGGCTTGAAAATGAACTCCAACAGTGCATTAAAAACGCCTGGCATGACGTAAACACTCCGTGATCTCAAGTTCAAATCCGGGGCAGCTGGAGAGGCACGGGGTTCAGGGCTGAGGGGGCGTCCCTCCGAGCTCAGGCAGAGGCTGGGGAAGGCGGAATCCCCACGAGCGCCGGGGCACCAACGTCCCGCCCCCATGCCAGAGGCTGTTAGCCGCCCACTTTCCGATGCGGGAATGGAGTCGCGCCACTTGCCCCGGGTCCCTCCCCAGCACTCGCCGTCCCCGCCCTCACCTGCCGGCCCCATGTACTTGATCACCCCCTGGGTCTTGAACACTTCCCGGGCCGCCAGCAGCGCGTCCTCGCCGTGCACCGTATAGAAGTCGCCCCGGTCGAAAAGGCGCACCGTAGTGGTCGGCTTCTCCGGCATGCCTTGAAAGAAGCGCACGAAGCCGACCTCGGCCGCGCTCTCCAGCTGCAGCGTCTCCTTCGGCTGCACCGCCATGTCGGAACCTCCTCACTGCCTGGCTGAAGGAACCGCGCAACCCCGCACCCACTAAGCTGTTTCCCGCCTCCCCTCCCTGGTCCCCCGAGCGGCGTCCGGCCTCGGCGACCACACCCAATCAGCATCCACCGCTGTGTTTCGGTGGGTGGGAGTACGCTGCGGCAGCCAATCATAAGCGGACGCGGCCCAGCTTCCCGCGCACGCTGCGGACTCTAGTTACTGCGCATGCTTGCGCCTCGCGCGCAGACCCGCCGACGGGGGCCCTTAGCAGAGATCAGTTTTCCTAGTTTTCTCAGCGGCAAGGTTTGGAGCCCCCGAGTGGGTGGTTGCAAGGGTGGATGCAGCCACCAGGTGACAGATTTCCGGCAGGTATTGAGCTAGTGATGTGCCCGGAAACATGGGAGTAACAGCGGAAGGAAACTTGAAAACAAAAGACTAGCCTTCCTCCTCCCAGTATTTTGTTCAAACCTGTGCCCCCTCCAAATGCCTCCTTTTTTGTTTTTAAGCAAACTGCCAACATCGGGATTCCGGGTTTATTCTACACAGCCTCCTTACTGCTGCCTATTAGCCATATTAATAACGTTTCATCCACTCGTTGATGTTTCACTCATTAAAAAACATATAGCGCGCTATGTCTCAGACTGTTCTTGGCTCTGAGGATCGCCAGTAAAAAGAAAAATCACTGTCTTTGTTCTGCTTACATTCTAATATGAGAAGATTCAGATAATGAATATAGCAAGTAAAGGAAATGGTGCGTTAGAAGATAAGCGTTTATGGCCGGGCGCGGTAGCTCACGCCTGTAATCCGAGCACTTTGCGAGGCCGAGGTGGGCGGATCACTTGAGCCCGGAAGATCGACACTACCCTGGGCAACATGGTGAAACCCACGCCTGTGATCCCAGATACTGGCGGGGCTGAAGCGAGAGGATCACCTGAGCCCGGGAAGTCGAGGCTACGGTGAGCGGTAAATTGTGCCACTGCACTCCAGCCTGGGCGACAGAGTAAAGACCCTGTCCTGAAAAATACAAAATAAAATAAATGAAGAGAAGCGTTTGACGCCGGGCGTAGTGGCACATGCCATAATCCCAGTACTTTGGGAGCCCGAAGCCGGAGGACTGAGCCCAGGAGGTCGAGTCTGCAGGCAGCTATGTTCACGCCAGCGTACTGCAGCTGGGGCGACAGAGTGAGACCCGGTCTTGAGGGGAGGGGGAGGAGATCAGTTAAGGAAGAGGAAAGTTGAAATTTTAAAATGCGAGCAAAGGCCAGTCTCGGTTGCTCACGCCTGTAATTCCAACACATTGGGAGGCCGAGGAGGGTGGATCACCTGAGGTCAGGAGTTGGAAACCAGCCTGGCCAACATGACGAAACCCCGGCTCTACTAAAAATACAAAAATTTGCCGGGAATGGTGGTGCATGCCTGTAATCAGAGGCTGAGGCAGGAGAATCGCTTGAACCCAGGAGGTGGAGGTAGCAGGCAGTGAGCCAAGATAGTGCCATTGCACTCCATCATAGGTGACAGAGGGAGACTCCATTCTCAAACACAATAAATAAATAAAATGTTAGCAAACACCTGAAGGAGCTCAGGATCCAACCTGCAAAATCAACTCTTAGAAAAGGTTTTTGCATTCTCCAGTTTAGTTTACCCTTCCCCCGTGGAAGTGGCTCCAAAACCTAATTCAGCAGCAGAATCACCCTGAAGCAGTGGCGCTGGGTGGGGAGAGGGGAGTGGTATTCCTGTGGCCCACCCACACATAATGGGTCTTAATTTCTGGAGTCAGGGCCTTGGAATCTTTTTTTATTTTTTCCTGGCTCTGTCACCAGGCTGGAGTGCAGTGGCACGATCTCGGTTCATTGCAACCTGCACCTCTCAGATTCAGGCAATTCTCCTGCCTTAGCCTCACAAGTAGCTAGGATTACAGGCACACGCCACCACACGTAGCAAACTTTTGTATTTTCAGTAGAGACAGGGTTTCACCATGTTGGCCAGTATGTTCTTGATCTCTTGACCCTTGCGATCCACCCACCTTGGCTTCCCAAAGTGCTGGCATTACAGGTGTGAGCCACTGAGCCCAGCCTGGAGTCATTTTTGAAAGCTCCCTGTATGTTCCTGACAATCAGCTCAATTTAGAAATCTCTGGCCTACCAGTTAAAATTCAAATACCTGGCCGGGCACCAGATCTCGGAGACAGTAAGTGATAGATCTAGAATCCAGTTTTCCTCCAGATTCTGTATGCTTAACTGTCTGTGTGCTTACAGAATCTGGAGCAAAGCTGTATTCTGAGAAAGAAGATATGTTTCCAACCTGAGTTTTTAAATTTTATTTTATTTTATTTTTTGAGACACAGTCTCACTTTGTCTCCCAGGCTGGAGTGCAGTGGCACAATCTTGGCTGACTGCAACTTCTGCCCCCGCCCCCTCCCCCCTCCTGCCCCTCCCCCTGCCCTCTACCCTGGGTTCAAGCAGTTCTCCTACCTCAGCATCTCAAATAGCTGGGACTACAGGTGCACACCACCACACCCAGCTAATTCTTGTAATTTTAGTAGACATGGGGTTTCACCATGTTGGCCAAGATGGTCACGATCTCCTGACCTCCAGATCTGCCTGCCTTAGCCTCCCAAAGTACTGGGATTACAGGCATGAGCCATCGAGCCCAGCTGATAAATTCTTAAAGTATATCAGGCTGAGACTAGGCGCAGTGGCTCACCTCTGTAATTCATGCATTTTAGGAGGCCAAGGCGGGTGGATCCCTTGTGGTCAGGAGTTCAAGACGAGTCTGGCCAACATGGTGAAACCCCATTTCTACTGAAAATACAAAAATTAGGCCAGGTGCACTGGCTCACACCTATAATCCCAGCACTTTGGGAGGCCAACGTGGCTGGATCGTGAGGTCAGGAGTTCAAGACCAGCCTGGCCAAAATGGTGAAACCTGTCTCTGCTGAAAATACAAAAATTAGCTGGACACAGTGGCAGTCACCTGTAATCCCAGCTATTCAGGAGGCTGAAGCAGGAGAATCAGTTAAACCTGAGCGGCAGAGGTTGAAGTGAACCAAGATTGTGCCACTGCACTCCAGTCTCGGTAACTGAGTGAGACTCTGTCTCAAAAAAAAAAAAAAAAATTAACTGGCATGGTGGTGCATGCTTGTAATCCCAGCTACTTGGGAGGCTGAGGCAGGAGAATCACTTTAACCGAGGAAGCAGAGGTTGCAGTGAGCTGAGATCATGCCACTGCACTCCAGGCAGGGTGAGGGAGCAAGGCTCTGTCTCAAAAATAAATAAATAAATAATTTTTGTTTTTTGAGACGAAGTTTCACTGTTGTTGACTAGGCTGGAGTGCAGTGTTGAGATATCGGTTGACTGCAACCCCCGCCTCCCAGGTTCAAGTGATTCCCCTGCCTGAGCCTCCCGAGTAACTGGGACTACAGGCACGCACCACCATGCCCAGCTAATTTTTGGTTTTTGTTTTTGAGACAGAGTTTCGATCTTGTTGCCTAGGTTTGCGTGCAATAGCGCGATCTTGGTCCACCACAACCTCCGGCTCCCAGGTTCAAGCAATTCTCCTGCCTCAGCTTCCCTAGTGGCTGGGATTACAGGCATGCACTACCACGTCCAGCTAATTTTGTATTTTTAATAGAGATGGGGTGTCTCCATGTTGGTCAGGCTGGTCTCGAACTCCCAACCGCAGGTAATCCACCTCAACCTCCCAAACTACTGGGATTATAGGCATGAACCACTGTCCCCAGCCTAATTTTTGTATTTTTAGTAGAAACAGCGTTTCACCATGTTGGCCAGGAAGATCTCAATCTCTTGCCCTGGTGATCCACCTGCCTCGCCTTCCAAAGTGCTGGGATTACAGGCGTGAGCCATCACACCCAGCTATTTTTGGGTTTCTTTAACCAAGCGGTGGAATATTCATGAAACTTTCTGGAAAAAGGTGAAGATTTGGTGGAACTGTGGTACCACCCATTTTTACACCAAATATACTTGGAACTGTCATGGGGCCAAAGGGGTGTGACTATGTTAATGACAGAATAATGAGGTCCCAGGTGAAATCTAGGTTGAATCCAGTGCCATGTTGGGTCCAGTAAGTCCTAACCAGCTTGGCCCATAACCTGGTTCTCAGGGTCTAATCAGCCTCTGGCTTACGCAGCTATTTCAAGTTTCCTTTTTTGCTAGTCATGTGAAACATCTGCCTAGAATTTTCTTTTTTGTTTTTGAGAACAAGTCTCGCTCTGTTTCCCAGGCCGGATTACAGGGGCTCGATTTCGGCTCACTGCAACTTCTACCCGCCGGGTTCAAGCAATTATCCTGCCTCAGCCTCCTGAGTAGCTGGGATTATAGGTGTGTGCCACAACTACTGGCTAATTTTTGTATTTTCAGTAAAGATGGGGTTTCATCTCAAACCCCATCTGGCTGATCTCAAACTCCTGACCTCAGGCGATATTCCTTCCTCGGCCTCCCACAGAGCTGGGATTACAGGTGTGAGCCACCATGCCCTGCTTCCTGCCTGAAATTTTCTATTCTCCCACAACCACCCTGTATTATTCATGCCTCAGTTGTCTTACAGAAATTTTATATACTTTCCCACATGGGAAACTGAATTTCTGAAAATAAGAGGAATTTTGCAAAAATATAACTGGAAGACATAGCATCCTTGATAGGATCCAATAAAATTATCACCCAATCATGGCTCTTTTAAATATTCTCCTGTGTTTTCCAGATTCACTATAATGATTTCTTTTTTTTCTTTTCGAGACAGTCTCACTCTGTCACCGAGGCTGGAGTATAGTGGTGTCATCTCAGCTCATTCCAACCTATACTTCCTGGGTTCAAGCAATTCTCCTACCTCAGCCTCCCGACTGGCTGGGACTACAGGCCCACGTCACTGTGGCCAGCTAATTTTTGTATTTTTTGTAGAGACAAGGTCGCTATGTTGTCCAGGATGGCCTCGAACTCCTGAGCTCAAGCCATGCACCCACCTCAGCCTCCCAAAGTGCTGGGATTATGCTCGTAAGCCAGCACACCCAGCTATAATAATAATAATAATTATTATTATTATTTTTGAGACTTAATTTTGCTCTTGTTGCCCTGGTTGGAGTGCAGTGGCACAATCTTGGCTCACCACAACCTCCACCTCCCGGGTTCAAGTGATTCTCCTGCCTCAGCCTCCTGAGTAGCTGGGATTACAGGCATGTGCCACTACACCTGGCTAATTTTGTATTTTTAATAGAGACGGGGTTTCTCCATGTTGGTAAGGCGGAGTCTCAAACTCCTGACCTCAGGTGATCCACCTACCTAGGCCTCCCAACGCCTGCTGGGATTACAGGCGTGAGCCACCTCACTCAGCCCAATGATTATTTTTTATACTCAAAATAAGTATTGGGCAAAACAGCAAATGTACCTGACAAAGAGGCTCTTCATAATTAATGATAATTAATATTTTAAGCCAGGGTGTCCAATATTTCGTCTTACCTGGGCTGCAATAGCTGATGAGCTTAAAGAATAAAAAGTCTGGCTCACTTCAGTAATCCCAGCGCTTTGGGAGGCAGAGGTGGGCAGATCACCTGAGGTCAGGAGTTCAATACCAGCCAGTTCAGGTCAACTTGGCGAAATACTGTCTCTACTAAAAATACAAAAATTAGCTGAATGCAGTGGTGGGCACCTGTAATCCCGGCTACTCAGGAGGCTGAGGCAGGAAGAATTGCTTGAACCCTGGAATCTCTACTAAAACTACAAAAATCAGCCAGCCTTGGTGGCAGGTGCTTGTATTCCCAGCTACTGGGAAGGCTGAGGCAGGAGAATCCCTTGAACGGGGGTGGCAGAGGCTGTAGTGAGCCGAGATCAAACTACTGCACTCCAGTCTGAGCAACAAAGTAAGACTCCATCTCAAAAATAATACTTCACTGTACCGTTGTATCACATTTTATGTCTTCATCAGTTGGTAGGCATTTGTTATTTCCACTCTTTGGCCATTATAAATAATGCTGTTGTGAACATTTGTGTACAAATTTTTATGTGGACATGTGTTTTTATTGACCTTAGATATATACCTAGAAGTGGAATTGCTGGCTCATATTTTATTTATTTATTTATTTATTTATTTATTTATTTATAGGGACGGGGTTTCACCATGTTGGTGAGGCTGGTCTTGAACTTCTGACCTCAGGTGATCCGCCCGCCCACCTCGGCCTCCCAAAGTGCTGGGATTACAGGCATGAGCCACCGCACCCAGCCTTTTAAATATATTTTTAACTGTAATACTTACGTTAAACTACAACCCATATAACTATGTTTAACATTTTGAGTAACTGCCAAAATATTTTCCAAAATGATTGCAACATTTTACTTTCTCATCAGCAATGTATGAGTGTTCCAACTTTTCTACTGTTTCACCAATTCTTGTTATTGTCTGTGTTCTTGATTATTGCTATCCTAGTGTGTGGAAAATAGTATCTTATGTGTTTTGATTTGCATTTTCCTAATGACTAATAATGTTGAGTATCTTTTCATGTTCTCAGTATCTTCTTGCAGAAATTATTTTCATTCATTCCTGCCCTCCCCCAACACTACCCGGTGTTTAAACTGATTTACTGATTTATTTACTTATCAGATAATTTTTTTTTTTTTTTTGAGACGAAGTCTTGCTCTGTCACACAGGCTGGCATGCAGTGGCAAGATCTTGGCTCACTGCAACCTCTGCCTCCTGGGTTCAAGCTATTCTTCTACTTCAGCCTCCTGAGTAGTTAAGATTACAGGTGGCACCACCACGGCCAGCTAATGTGTGTATTTTAGTAGAGACGTCACCATGTTAGCCAGGTTAGTCTCGAACTCCTGACCTCAAGTGATCTGCCTGCCTCGGCCTCCCAAAGTACTGGGATTAGAGGCATGAGCCACTGCACCTAGCCAAGGAATTATTTTCAAAACTTATACCTGATAATAGACTTGTGTATCTAGAATATATACATCTTACATCTTAATACTAGAAAGAGAAAGAACCCAATTTAAAAATGGACAAAGCAGCTGCCTCCTCCACCTCCTGGGTTCAAGCGATTCTTGAGCCTCAGCCTCTTGAGTAACTGGGATTACAAGCGCCCGCCACCACATTCAGCTAATTTTTTGTATTTTTATTAGAAATGCGGTTTCACCATGTTGGCCAGGCTGAAATTTTTATAATTTTTTTTGTAGAGACAGTGTCTCACTGTGTTGCCCAGGCCAGTCTCAAACTCCTGGACGCAAGCAATCATCCTGCATTGGGAGGAGGCAATACCAAAGTGCTGGGATTACAGGCGTGAGCCACTGTGCCTGGCCCCTCTGTCCTTTTATACTTTTACTTGGGTTCTATCCCACCTTTGCTTATGTTCTTCCTTAGGCTTGGGAAACCTTCAACTTAGTCAGGGCCTAGCAGATGTTTTACAAATCCTTTTACCACTTTAACCTCATCTTTTTCTACTTTCAACACTCACAGCACTTTTGGTAGATATAATTTCACAATTCTTTCCTATTATCCTAAGACATTCCCCTTCTCTCATTCAAAATTCCCACTAAAGGCCGGGTGTGGCAGCTCAAGTCTGTAATCTCAGCACAGAGGCTGAGGCGGGAGGATTGCTTGAGGCCAGGAGTTCAAGACCAGCCTGAGCAACATAACAAGATGCCCCATCTCTAAAAAAATAAAAATCCCCACTGATCTTAGCCTTCTAACATGTTACCATTCCCATCTCTCTTTTCCCTTCTTAACAAACTTTAGTTATTTTTGAAATGGGGTCTCACTCTGTCACCCAGACTGGAGTGCAGTGTGCAATGTTGGCTCACCACAACCACCTGAGATGGGATAATTCCCTTGACCCGCTTTGTGGGTAGGAACTGGAGTGGCTTTCAACTCACTACTGGCCACTCCTTGCAAGAGGGAAAGTGTGAGCAAGCAAGTGCAGGAACCAGAGCAAACAAATGCTGGAACCGATTGGTCGATCCTCTCTGGCAGGAGCAGGCTCTGTACACCTCCTGCAGCAGCGTCCAAGCCCCTGCCCACCCGGGTTCTTGCTTGGCGTCCAGGAAGAATCAGGTCACATGAATGGATTGAAGGGCAGTGTATGCGGAGGATTTTATTAGGTTATGGAAGTGGGATGGGAGCTGGAAAGGGGATGGTGCAGGAAGGTGATCTTTCCCTGAAGCCCAACCCTCCAAAGTGAGCTGCGTGTCTGTAGTCTCTGACACTCAGTAGCTTCTCTGCTCACTGCTCAGCTGCTTGTGTTGCTTTGCCAGCTGAAGTCTTTTTATGGCAGAGGATGGGGCGTGGCAAGCCAAAAGGGTAACATTCGGGTGGAAAAGCGGTGTCAGCTGTTCTCACTTAGGGCTCCAGTTCCAGGCTTAGGAATAGGGTTTAGGTGGGAGCCCAGCCATTCTGTTCAGCCTCCCAGGCTTAAGCTGTCCTCCCACCTCAGCCTCCCAAGTAGCTGGGACTACAGGAACCCACCACTACACCTGGCTGTTTTTTTTTTCTTTGAGACAGTCTCACTCTGTTGCCCAGGCTGGAAATGCAGTGGCGTGATCTCAACTGATAACCTCCACCTCCCAGGTTTAAGCAATTTTCCTGCCTCAGCCTCTTGAGTAGCTGAGACTACAGACAGGCATGTGCCACCATGCCTGGCTAATTTTTGTATTTTTAGTAGAGATGGGGTTTCACTGTGTTGGCCAGACTGGTCTCGAACTCCTGATCTCATGATCTGCCCCCTCCTCAGACTCCCAAAGTACTAGGATTACAGGCATGAGTCACCACGCCCAGCCTAATTTTTTCGTGTTTTAGTAGAGATGAGGTTTTGCCATGTTGGCCAGGCTGGTCTTGAACTCCTGACCTCAGGTTACAGGTCAAGACCTCAGGTCTTGAACTCCTGACCTCAGATTACAGGCATGAGCCACTGTGCCCAGCCTCTTTCTTATCAAACTTTTAAAGGGGACTAGCCCATTCTGCTTTCAGAATGAACTGTTCAACCTAAAGAGCTTCTGTTCCCCATGTAAACGAACCAAAGAGCTTCCTCAAAAAATGATTTATTCAGATCCTTTGTTCATTTTTACTTTTTTTCTATTTGAGACAGTTTCGCTCTGTTGCACCCAGGCTGGAGTGCAGCAGTGTGACCTTGGCTCACTGCAACCTCTTCCTCCTGAGTTCAAGCCATTCTCCTGCCTCAGTCTCCCAAGTAGCTGGGATTACAGGCAGCCGCCACCACACCTGGCTAATCTTTTTTATTTTTATTTTGAATAGATATGGAGTTTTACCATGTTGTTCAGGCTGGACTCAAACTCCTAACCTCAGGAGTCAACATGGTGAAAGCCCATCTCTACTAAAAGTACAAAAATTAGCCAGGTGTGGTGGTGCATGCCTGTAATCCCAGCTACTCAGGAGGCTGAGGCAAGAGAATTGTTTGAACCCAGGAGGCAGAGGTTGCAGTGAGCTGAGATTGCACCACTGCACTTCAGCCAGAGCAACAAGAGTGAAACTCCGTCT
>NW_016107524.1:3731980-3736652 GCF_001604975.1 Cebus imitator
AAAAAAAAAAAGAAACTAGTTATGTGAAACACAAATAAGTTTACTATAGATCTCAGGAAAAAGGACAGAAATGGAGATGGTGCTTCTGTTCTCATTGAGCCTCACAGATGGTAACAAAGGCAAGAGAATGGATGAAATGCTCAGGAAGAAAACGGAAGGAAAAATAGAAGGACAAATCCTGAGGATGTCAGTATTGCAGAATCAGTAGATGAGGAAAAAAAAAAATTAGGAGAGATTCATACCAGTGAAGCCAAAGAAAAAAAAATAGACAACACACCGGGGTAGAGAATGGGGAAGTCATCATGGTGATAGGCTACAGAGAAAGCAAATGATTCAACACAGGTTGAATAGTCACTGGCAATAAGGAGGTCAGTGCTGACCTTAGCAAAAGTAGCTTCGGAAGAGACAGGACAGAGTCTAGAAGGCAGTGTGTTGAAGAGTGTGCCAGTAAGTGTGCCTCTTAGTTTCAAATTCAGGCCGGGCGGGGTGGCTCATGCCTGTAATTCCACCACTTTGGGAGGCCGAAACAGACGGATCACCTAAGGTCAGGAGTTGGAGACCAGCTTGGCAAACATGGTGAAATCCCGTCTCTACTAAAAATACAAAAAAAAAATTAGCCAGGTGTAGTGGTAGGCACCTGTAATCCTAGCTACTTAGGAGGCTGAGGCAGGAGAATCACTTGAACCTGGGAGGTGGAGGTGGAGCGAGCTGAGATCGCACCATTGCACTCCAGCCTGGAGAAAAGTGAAACCCCATTCAAAAAACAACACACACAGGCCAGGCTTGGTGGCTCACGCCTGTAATCCAAGCACTTTGGAGGCCAAGGCAGGTGGATCACCTGAGGTCGGGAGTTCAAGACCAGCCTGACCAACATGGTGAAACCCCATCTTTAAAAAAATTTTTTAAATAAATAAAAAAACACACACCAAAAAACAAATTCACCCTTTGCACTTCTCTGTGAAAGTGGACCTGAAGCTCTGTCAGCAGAGGGTGCTGGAGAGGCACTTAAAAAGGAAGGTTTTGTTTCCTAGCTCTGGTGTCCTGGCTTGAAAGGCTCCTGCAGCAGCCAGGGCTGCTCCATCATCCGGCTCTTGCAGCGTGGGTGGCTTCTCCAGCACACTTCTGGGCCTGCAGTGGACAGCGGCTAGCAGGCTACCTAAGCATCTGTCCCATGCCCACCTGCTGGGGCAATTTTATAGGCTGCTTTTGGTGTCTGCTGAGACACCTGCCTATGAACAGCTTTCCCCCTGTATCCTACAGCAGGGGCCAGCAAACATTTCCAATAAACATTTTACACTCTGTGGTCATTGGGTCTGTCACAACTACAAATGACCCTTGGACATAGGTTTGAATTGTGCAGGTCCATTTACACAAATTTTTTTTCAATAAAAGTTCTGTGTGTACTGGCCTCCCTACCACCTCCTCCACCTCTTCTGCCTCTGTCACCTGAAGACAGCAAGACCAACCCTTCCTCTTCCTCCTCCTCAGCCTATTCAAGGTGAAAACTATGAGGATCAAGACCTTTGTGATGATCCACTTCCACTTAATAAAGAATAAATAGGGCCGGGCACAGTGGCTCACGCCTGTAATCCCAGCACTCTGGGAGGCTGAGGTGGATGGATCACCTGAGGTCAGGAGTTTGAGATCAGCCTAGCCAACATGGCAAAATCTCGTCTCTACTACAAATACAAAAATAAGCTGGGCACGGTGGTGCGCATCTGTGGTCTCAGCCACTCAGGAGGCTGAGGCAGGGAGAACTGCTTTAACCCAGGAGGCAGAAGTTGCAATAAACTGAGATCATACCATTGAACTCCAACCTGGTGGACACAGCAAGACTCTGTCTCAAAAAAATAAAAAGAAAAGAGAAAAGAAAACCCTGTCTACTAAAAATACAAAAATTAGTTGAGCGTGGTGGTGGACGCCTGCAATCCCAGCTCCTCGGGAGGCTGAGGCAGGAGAATCGCTTGAACCCAAGAGACAGAGGTTGCAGTGAGCCGAGATGGCACCACTGCACTCCAGCCTAGGCTACAGAGCTAGACCCTGTCTCAAAAAAAAAAAGACTGGGCGCAGTTCTTCATCATGCCTGTAATCCCAGCACTTTGGGAGGCTGAGGCAGATAGATCATGAAGCATGAGGTCAGGAGTTCGAGACCAGCCTAGACAATCTGGTGAAACCCCTATCTCTACTAAAAATACAAAAATTAGTCAGGTGTGGTGGTGGGTGCCTGTAATCCCAGTTACTTGGGAGGCTGAGGCAGAAGAATTGCTTGAACCCGGGAGGCAGAGGTTGCAGTGAGCTGAGATCACGCCACTGCTCTCCAGCCTAGGCGACAGAGCAAGACTCCATCTCAAAAAAAAAGAAAAAAAGAAATTTGAAATGTCATTCAAACAAAGATATTCAGTTTAAAATGTTTTATTTCATAGCTCATAAAAAAGTTTGTATGTACAAGACTCAAGTAAATAGAAAGGCAGCTTTCAATCATAAATCAGATAGTAGTCTTTCAAACTCTACTGTGGAAGCATATTTAATGCACACATTTGAATGTTATGCATAAATAATTTTAACTATGGAGTCCAAGTTCTGGGTTTTACATTAGATTTGCATATATAAGACACTTGTGGTCAAATTTCAAGATTGGTAAAAGTCAATTTCAAGCTGCTTATATTTTGAGTACAGGTTTCACTATTACAAATATATAATGTTTAACTAACAAATTTGTAACCTTCGAAGATGTCTTCATCCCATGCATATACATTTGAAATCTGAGTCCATTTGCTATTTCCCTTCTTCTATAATCTTCAAATTATAGTAGTTATGCATTGAGTTCTCTATTCATCTCACCCATCTCCTTTATCTGAAACAGGAAAAAGCATAGAAAAAATTTTTTTAAATAATTTTTCAATCTTTTGTTCATTCTGAAAATAGCAATAAATAAAAACTATTAGGAATACAAGATGATTTTTTATTTTTTTCCACATTTATAACATTTAAATAAAAAAAGAAGAAGCTATATTGCAAGTATACACATATTTGAGTGTGTTCAAGCTGCTATTTAGAGAGAAGATCGCCAAAGTGACTTGTCGCAGGTTAAGCTAGATCTTTAAGAATAAGATCTAGGGTAAGTCGCAGTTAAGCTAGATCTTTAAGAATAAGATTTTTATTGAGTGCATACTATTTTTAAGGCTAGAAGAAATTGATTCACTTTCTATTATCAATCTTTCATTTTATATGTGGGGAAACTGCAGTTCAAAATTAGTGTTTGTCTCAGATCACACAATCAGTTACAGGCAAACTGAAACGACAATAATGACTACTACTACTCTGTTGACAAATACGTTCTTATGTGGCAAGCATGGGACTAACACTTTACACCGATTATGTTTAATCCTTGCAACAGGTCCATACTATCTATTTTCCCCATTTTACAGATAAACATGGAGGCTTAAAGAAGTTGTATAACTTGCCCAAGCCAAACCCAGGTCTGTACTGCTCTGCACTATACTACATTGTCATTCTTCCTGTCTGTAACAGTTCAATTCAGGGTTAGTCTTCTAGACTTGTGGTTACCAAATCAAGTAAGCCAGATGATCTACTACAGAATGGGAAGAAAATGCTAGAACTTTCCGGTTCTATTAGATTTTTTCCAATATTCCTTTATGTTTCTATTTTTATTACTTGCTAAAATATTAGTAAGTGGCACATATACAACTACAAATTTAACATTACAAAGACACACAAAAATTGATAGTATATGAAAAATGTTACTGATAGGGTTCAAGGACAAGTGTGTTCATGTTCAATTCCAAGAGACTAAAACACACTATCTGACACTTTGATTTCATACTAATATAGATGACTAGTTAGTACACAATAGATTTATTGTGACAAATTAAGTTCATATTAAATGATTATTTCACTGGCTTAGAGATAATAAATCAAATCGTTAGTCAAAATGAGTTTCTCCAATGTGAATCCACTGGAGTATGCCTTTAGAAGATTATTAGATGTTGATGCCTTGTAAAATAAAAACCATAGGCTTCCCATTTCACTCTATGAGGCAGAAATCAATAGGTGGTGATCTGCTGTAGAATTCATGCAAGATTTAGGTAACAGCATATTCTAAGACTGTCCCTAAGATTCTAAAGACAACAGTATAAAGGGACTCCAGTATAACTGAGATGCATCAGTGTGTAGGAAGGTAGAGTGATTACGAGTAAGAGATTCAACAGGGCTTTTCTATTTAGCTAAGTAACCAATTTACCTCAGCCTTCTGATACTTTGCCATTCTCTTCTTTCTGGAAACAACCTGAGTGGAAGAAAGATAATTATTGTTTTAGGACTGCTGCTCAAAGGTTAACCAAACTGACATATATCCTTTTAATGGAGATAATTTTGATCTGAAAAAATTGATTTTAACATCTATCCATAAACATTTATTGTTTCTTAAATTAAAAATTTCACACCAGTGCAGTGGCTCACGTCTATAATCCCAGCACTTTGGGAGGCCAAGGCAGGAGGATCATCTGAGGTCAGGAGCTTTAGACCAGCCTGGCCAAGATTGAAAACCCCATCTCTGGCCGGGCGCGGTGGCTCACGCCTATAATCCCAGCACTTTGGGAGGCCGAGGCGGGTGGATCACGAGGTCAAGAGATTGAGACCATCCTGGTCAACA
>NW_016107524.1:3736693-3739626 GCF_001604975.1 Cebus imitator
ACATTTCTGAACACAGGAACAGAATAAAGAAGATTATACTCACATCTTTTTCAAAATAGTAAGCCACATCAGCTATGTCCACATCATTCTGAGTTTTTTGAGAAGAATTTTGAACCAGATCAATAGTAATAACATTATCCTCATACTGGGGAAAAAATTGAATACAAATTAATTCTAATATCAAAAACATATGAAAATAACATTATTTGAGAATCAGAATATTCAGTGTTTGATTTTCTGTAATCTACTTGCATCGCTGTTCCTTTCCATTAGTGGATAATTATGTTTAGCACTAATCAAGAAATCTTTGGGAGGTCTCTAACTCTATCAAAGGAAAATAAGACAGCCATGCAACCAAACATAATTACAATGCACAATTTTTCCTAAGATAATCTTATCTTGAAAAGATTTTAAAACAAGCTATCAAAGTATTTTATTTGAATTAGAACTACTTTAAAACTAAAATACTAAAGAAATGCAATCTAAAATGCAGTATGCATTTACCATGTTGTTTTTAAAGAGCAAAAAAAGTATATTCTTTCTAAAGAGTCTTGAATAAATTCATACTGCCTTCAAAGAGTTCCATCACACTATTCAAGCTTCTTTTTATTTTTTAAACCAGAGTTGAAAGAGTTAAGTAGGGGCTAACTGGTTAAGGATTAGTTCCTTAAAGCAGAGATGATGGGAGCTCCAATAACATCCTAAAGTAAATTTGCACCAAAAGCATTACTTACCAAAAGTTATTTTGGTGCATATTTACTTTAGTATGTTACTAGAGCTCATCCACAGGGACAGCTTCTCCAGGGTAAGAAAATGCAAATGTTTGGCTGGGTGCAGTGGCTCATGCCTGTAATCTCAGCGCTTTGGGAGGCTGAGGTGGGCGGATCATGAGGTCAGGGGTTCGAGACCAGCCTGGCCAACATGGTGAAACCCTGTTTCTACTAAAATTACAAAAATTAGTGGGGTATGGTGGCAGGAGCCTGTAATCCCAGCTACTCGAGAAACTAAGGCAGGAGAATCGCTTGAACCTGAGTGGCAGAGGTTGCAGTGAGCCAAGATTGCACCATTGCACTCCAGCCTGGGTGACAGAATGAGACTTTGTCTCAAAAAAAAACACATAGATGCACTGCCCAACTGTTTTCCTACTGCTATGCTTTGGACATGCCACCCTCTCACACAGCTAGGCAATATGGCCAGTGCTGGTGGAGTGAAATAGGAATTCAACTTTTGTTTTCTTCCAGATAGATAGCCAAACATGGTTGATTGAACTGGAAATATAAGTTCCCAAATACCCTCAAATCTATTTCTGAATTCTGTTGTGTAAGATTTTCTTTTTCTTTTTTCTTTTTTTTTTTTTTTTTTATACAGGGTCCTAACTCTGTTGCCCAGGAGGGAGTGTTGTGGTGTGATCATGGCTCACTGCAGCCTTGAACTCCTGGGCTCAATTGACCCCTCCCACACAGCCTCCCTAGTAGATGGGACCACAGGTGCAAGCCATCACGTCTGGCTAATATTTGAATTTTTAGTACAGATGGGGTTTCACCATGTTACTTAGTCTGGTCTCAAACTCCTGGTCTCAAGTGATCCACCTGTCTCAGCCTCCCAAAGTGTAAGCCACCGCACCCAGCCATAATTTTTTTTTTTNGTGATCCACCCGCCTCGGCCTCCCACAGTGCTGGGATTACAGGCTTGAGCCACCGCGCCCGGCCTAGGAATTAAAAATATTTAAGAAAACCATGCATAGCCACATATAATTACATACAATTGTATGCCAAAAGAACTGCTGCCAAGAATCTTTATGATTTTAGAGATAACAATCTAATCTATTGAAACTTTAAAAAAAAGCTGGCTGGGCGAGGTGGCTCATGCCTGCAATCGCAACACTTTGGGAGGCTGAGGCGGGCAGATCACCTGAGGTCGGGAGCTCAAGTCCAGCCTGATGAACATGGAGAACCCCATCTCTACTAAAAATACAAAATTAGCCAGGTGTGGTGGTGCATGCCTGTAATCCTAGCTACTCAGGAGGCTGAGGCAGGAGAATCGCCTTGAAACCGGGAGGCGGAGGTTGCGGTGAGCAGAGATCACACCATTGCACTCCAGCCTGGGCAACAAAAGCAAAACTCTGTCTCAAAAAAGAAAAAAAAACTGTTTATTACAGGAACCTTTCAATATACATGAAACTAGAAAGAGTAGTGCAATGACGCCTTGCACCCATCACCCCAATGCAATGACATCAAAATATGGCCTCTTATTTCATCCTTTCTTCCTTTTATCCCTTCACCCCTGCCCAGATTATTTTGAAGAAATCTCATATTTCAGCAGAAAATACCTCACTATAATAAAGTGTAAACGAAATATTTTAATCATACCAGTTACATAGTCTTTTTAGATTCTTATTTGTGTAAATTATAAATATCATAGGGGAGCATATATGCACAAACTAACTACCAAGTAGATAATAAATAATAATAGAATTATAGGAAAGAGGGGAGATATTTTAGGCAGAACAATTTGATAAGAGGCGTAAATATACAAATAAGCAAGATGCATGTAAGTGGCAGGGAGGACGAAATTAATGGCAGCAGAAAAACCACGTGGTCGATCTATAAGTGGAGAAAAAGGTGATGAAATATTTTTAATTTGGCCAGGTGCAGTGGCTCATGCCTGTAATCCCAGCACTTTGGGAGGCCAAGGTGGGTGGATCACTTGAGGTCAGGAGTTTGAAACCAGCCTGGCTAACATGGTGAAACTCCATCTCCACTAAAAATATGAAACAACTAGCTGGGTGTGGTGGCGCATGCCTGCAATTTCAGCTACTTGGGAGGCTGAGACAGGAGAACTGCTTGAACCTGGGAGGTGGAGGTTGCAGTGAGTAGAGATCGTGCCACCGTACTCTAGCCTGGGCGACAGAGCAAGACTATGTCTCAAAAAAA
>NW_016107524.1:3745641-3746861 GCF_001604975.1 Cebus imitator
GCAGTGAGCTGAGATCACACCATTGGACTACAGTCTGACTGACAGAGTGACATTGTCTCAAAAAAAAAAAAGCACAAAGAGAAAATTGACAATGAGTCTCCAGGAGACCAAATAGAAAGTGCCCACTTTGGTCCTGACATCCTTCCCAGTTTCTAGTCCCTTCCAATGAAGTCTTCTTTTGTTTAAGCTAGCCTGAGTGGGTTTCTGATCCTTTTCATTAAACAATCCCTAAAACAAGCATCTCTCACTTTTAAAACACAATGATCAAATACATAGGTTAAATTACAAACATTTAATAATAATGCAACTATGAAATACTGAATAATGTCAAGTAAAGATATAAAAGAAAATTGTACCTCACATGCGACCATTTATGTAAAAATAATAAAACAGATATATAACAAATTCATCAACTATCTCTAGAAGGTTATAGACTAATCGATGACATCAATTCCGTGGAGGTCTACTGGGTAGCCAGGGGGACTGGAATGAGAGGGAAGCTTTTCAATAGACATTCTTCTGAATTCTAAACCATGAAATCATATTACATATAAAAAAAAAATTTAATTAAATGAATCTGAACGGCATGAAAACAAGTAGTATAGGGAGCCCCACTCACAAGGTTCTCACTCGCTCGGAGCAGGTTATTTCAGTGTCCTTGTCTGTTCTTCTGACCCCAGCAGTGTTCACACACCAGCAAGTGGAGGTGCCATTGCACTGCTTGGCCTTAAAGAGCCCGCTCTCATCACAGTCGGGGTCATAAAGCCCATCATTGTTCTGGAGAGCCCCTTCAGGTTTTGCTCTTCTCCCAAGTTTTGAGTTAGTAATTTCCGCCTTCATCACCAAACATTTGGAAGCCACTGAAAAAGAAACCTTAATGCCAAACTGAAAAATAACTGGTTTCATGATTACAGGGAAAAAAATATTTAACTCTAAAGCTCCAGGGCCAAAGATTCTTTGAAACTTACGTGTTCCCACACTTACTTTATAACATAATTCAGATTTGAGCCAATAAAACTCGTTCCAACGCAAGGCACATCAATTAAAAAAGTATTAAGTCAAAATAAAGCTTACAGGCAATAACGATATTTTACTCACACTTTGAGCAAATGATGGTATTTTGTGAACCAACTGAAGTACACTGGCATTGACCTTTGCTATTCATAACGCAGTTTACGGCCAGCTTGTAGTTTTCGCAGTGACATTCTAGAAAATTAAAA
>NW_016107524.1:3747956-3751870 GCF_001604975.1 Cebus imitator
CGTATGCCTCCCAGGTTCAAGTGATTCTCCTGCCTCAGCTCCCCGAGTAGCTGGGACTACAGGCATCTACCACCATGCCTAATTTTTGTATTTTTAGTAAAGATGGGGTTTCAGCATAATGGACAGGCTGGTCTCCAACTCCTGACCTCCTGATCTGTCCACTTCAGCCTCCCAAAGTACGGAATTATAGGCATGAGCCACTGCACTGGTTCTTTTTTTGTATTTTTAGTAGAGATGGAGATTCACCATGTTGGTCAGGCTGGTCTCCAACTCCTGACCTCAGGTAATCCACTCACCTTGGCCTCCCAAAGTGCTGAGATTGCAAGTGTGAGCCACCACTGCCTCTCTTACAAAAAAATCAACAATTCCAATTCTAGAATCTGCGAATCCTCAGCTTCTCTCGCTCTCCCACCCCATTTTCTTAAATGAGGGATGTTTCCTTTGGGGCTTAACAGGAATATAGTAAATCTTTAAACCATTTTATATCTTGGAAAAATTATGCTTTCAACTGCGGTTGGAGTCATCCCTGTAAGCGAGTTTCCTAACTAAATTAAGTCCCAGTACCTAATTTGGAAAGTGATACTAAGCAGCCCATTCTGGGTTATTGATGTCAGTTTAATAATTTTGTTCTTGACTACCTCAAAAGTTCATTTAACTTTGAATTGGCAAGATTATATAATTCCTTCCGTCTAGTTAAAAGAGCACAATCATTAAAAACAAAAACTATCTCCTCAGTTCAACTGAAGAGGGGGAAAAAAAGCTAGTAAGACAAAGCAGAGTTTTTATATTGATCCTTCATATCCCAAGTACCCTAAATTGACTTCAATTTTTCCCTGTTCAAGTTATAATTGATATGAACCACCGATAATCTGTCCAACACTAAACTCAATACTGGGGTCACAAAAGGGGAAAATACAGCACTAGTGCTCACAAGTTAGAAAATCTTCTGCAGCCCCATCCTGTACTTGTTTAAAAGACATTGTTCATCCCTAAGGGGCGTGAAATTTAAAACAGACCAGTCAGGTGCAGACTTATTAAGCAGAAGCCTGTAGCAGCTACCACCACTTTAAAGAAATTTAACATTAAGTATGTAGTCCCAGATTGAAGCTAGAAAAATATGAGTTGACTAAACTGCATTACTTGGAGAGTATAATCACTGAATTTAGGCCATTCTACTGGTGAAATATAAAAGCCCTTCCACAGAGCTTTGGCAAACGCCACTCCACTTCTAGGCACCATTTTACAAATAAGGTAGGTCATGCCTGTAATCCCAACACTTTGGGGAGATGGAGAATGCAGTGAGTTTTAAGTGAGAGAGAGAGGAGCGAGCGAGCGAGAGAGAGAGAGAGAGAGAGAGAGAGAGAGGAAAGGGAGAGAAAGAGAGAGGAGAGAGAAGGAAGAGAGAGAAAGAGACAGAAGAGAGAGAGAGGAAAGTGAGAGAGAGAGAGAGAGGAAAGGGAGACAGAGAGTTGACGGGTGAGGAGAGTGAGAGAGAGACAGTTGGGGGGGGTGGGGAGAGGGAGAGGGCGAGCAGGCATCTGTAATCCAAGCTGGTCCGGAGGATGAGACAGAGAATTGCTTGAACCTGGAAGGCAGAGGTTGCAGTGAGCCGAGATTGTTCCATTGCACTTCAGCCTGGGCAACAGAGCGTCACTCCATCTCAAAAATAAATAAATGAATGAAAATACAAATACAAAAATTATCGGGGTGTGGTGGTGGGTGCAAGTGATCCCAGCTACTTGGGAGGCTGGCACCTGTAATCCCCGCACTTTGGGAGGCCAAGGCGGGTGGATCACCTGAGGTCAGGAGTTCGAGACCAGCCTGGTCAACATGGCGACACCGTCTCTGCTAAAAATACAAATTACTCGAGCGTGGTGGTGTATGCGCCTGTAGGCCCAGCTACTCAGGAGGCTGGGGCAGGAGAATCGTCTGAACCCAGGAGTCAGAGGTTGCAGTGAGCTGAGATCATGCCGTTGCATTCCAGCCTGGGAGACAAGAGCGAAACTTGGTCTCTAATAATAATAATAAAATAAATAAATACAAAAATTAGCCGGGCGTAAAAGCTAAGGCAGGAGAATGGTCTGAGCCGGGAAGGTAGCGGTTACAGTTCAAGATTGTGCCATTACACTCCAGCCTGGGCGACAGAGCAAGGCCGCCTCAAATAAGCAAAAAAAATAAAGAAAGAAAGGTATATCTAGTTATTAATTACGGGATTCTCAAAATGGTGGGATTATAGGTTTTTACACTTCACGGTTATTGTTGTTTCTGCGTTTCCTACAATAAGCTCGGCATTACTCATACGATCCTTAGAAAAGGGAAAACGCCCAAACGCCCTGTGTAATCCAGGCCCGCAGGCTGCGCGCAGGTGCATAGCGGCCCTGGAGGCCTCTCTGCGTGCCGCACCTGTCCCCGCCTAAGGCCACATCCGGGGCCCGCCGTAGGTGACAAGGACAAGGGCGGGCCAGCTGGTCCCTATCGCAGAGAGTCTGCCACCGGCTCGGGCTGTTATGGAACCCCAGATCCACCCCGGCCTGAGGAGGTGGGTACGTCAGGGCGCGAAGCATTGGTTCGGTGGCCGCAGGATTCCTGGACGTGGCCACTCAGTTCCTCGCCTGTCCCCCGCCTCCGCCCCGGGCCATTTCCCTACCGAGGCGAGCAAAGCTGCAAAGTGAGGCTGTTCCCCCGCCGGCGTGAGTGAGCGCCGCCTTGCCGCTTCCTACCGCGCCGAGGGCCGGGGCCGGGGCACCGCCGCGCCGTCTGGGTTACAGGCTAGAAAGCGCGGCCTCTCGGTGCCCTCCCCATTATCCCCGCCTCGGGGGCCGCAGGCCTCTGCCCTCCAGCCCAGCCCAGCCCAACTCCACAACTCCTGCTCCAAGTCCGCGCCTCACCTTCCTCAGCCGCGGCCAAAGTTGCCGTCGCCGCCGCGAGCAGGAGCCCGAACGCAAGGACCTGCGGTGGCGCCATGCTGTCCGCGCGCCGGGAAGAGGGGCTAGGGAAGGGCCGGGAGCTCGCGGGAGGGCGTGCGCCGGGAGCAAAGCTTGAGAAGCCGGCCTGGCGGCGAGAAGCTTGGGGCGCGCGGGTCCGCGTCTGGAGGACCGCTACGAGGGGGTCCTCGGACCGCGCCGAAGGTGCTTGCTCGCCGAAGGACTTGCGCTTAGTGCGCGCGGCGGGGAGAAACGCAGACCTACACGACCTGGCGGCCCCGCCTCTCCGCCCCATCCCGGGTCGGCTCACCTCAGGCAGCCGGTGCTTGGTGATGAGTCACCGCCCGGGGGCGGGGAGCGAGTAGCTCCCCTCCCCCAGCCCCGGTGCAATTGTTGGGGCTCCGCCCCCTCCGCAGGTGTGCGCCCGCACGCCCCGCCCCGCCCCAGGTGCTTTCTCTCCCTGGCGGCGGCAGGGGCCCTTAGTGGCCTCCGAGAAGGTTTGAAGGTTCTGTGCTGAGAATTCCTTTTACCTGGAGCAGCGCTAACTCTGAAGCCTTGAAGAACCGGGCTTGGTGGAAAGGGTGCGGCGACTGGGTAGAGGAAAGTGGAGGCTAAAGGGAATATAAAGACAAAACACTATAAAAAAGACGACCTTTGAGCTTTACCTGGCAGTTTAATTGTACTCCTTTGAAATTAGAAAAAAAAAAGAAGAGGCCGGGTGCGGTGGCTTATGCCTGTAATTCCAGAACTTTGGGAGGCCGAGGCGGGCGGATCACGAGGTCGGGAGTTCGTTGACCAGCCTGGCAACCCAGTGAAACCACGTCTCTACTAAAAATACAAATATTAGCCGGGCCTGGTGGCGCGTGCCTGCAATGCCAGCTACTCAGGAGGCTGAGGCAGGAGAATTGCTTGAACCTGGGAGTCGGAGGTTGCAGTGAGCCGAGATGGTTCCCTGCACTCCAGCGTGGTGACAGAGCCAGACGACGTCTC
>NW_016107524.1:3751972-3762145 GCF_001604975.1 Cebus imitator
TAAAGGTAAAAGAGCAATTTTAAGATTCAGCTGTTTGATTAATTTCTACAAGAATATGTATCAAATCAAAGCTTATGCTTAAACAATCATTTCTATGTTTCTGTTGAGGTGTAGGCAAGTTGATCAATGTAAATAGTTATGTTGTTATAGTATTTCTATAATTTGTTTTGTATAATTTAAATTTTACTTGGTGTATGAAATAAGCTATATAGGCCAGGCATGGTGGCTCATGCCTGTAATTTCAGCACTTTGGGAGGCCGAAGGACACAAATCACCTAATATCAGGGATTCGAGACCAGCCTGGCTAACATAGTGAAACCCTGTCTCTACTAAAAATACAGAAAAAATTAGCCGGATGTGGCGGCACATGTCTGCAGTCCCAGCTACATGTAAGGCTGAGGCAGGAGAATCACTTGAACCTGGGAGGTGGAGGTTGCAGTGAGCCAAGACTCTGCCATTGGACTCCAGCCAGCGCAACTAGAGCGAAACTCCATCTCAAAAAAAAAAAAAAAAAAAAGAGAGAGAGAGATAGTACTAACAAATCAGGAACAAATTAACCAGATTTTTGTTGTCTGCTGTGTTTTGGATGTTTTCAGGAAGTTTGTCTTTCTCCAAATTACATGTACTTTTCCCAAGAATAATCTAACTGGTTATTGTGGTTTTATTGGCAAAATGTTCCATTCTGAGGTCTAAATCTGTTTACATAATCTGGAGAACTTCTTCTTATAACTGGACACCCATTTATTGTTCATTGCAATATAGTGAATTGAGTAAGCATAATTATTAAATAAATAATAAAATACGGCACTAATCTCTGACTCATTGTATCTAAGTATACATCCAGGGTAGTTCCCCCTCCACCCCCCCAGATGGCACAGGCTAGAGTGCCAGCCATGGTGAGATCTTGGCTCACTGCAATCTCCGCCTCCTGGGATCAAACAATACTCCTGCCTCAGCCTCCTGAGTAGCTGGGATTACAGGTGCCTGCCACCACACCTAGCTAATTTTTGTATTTTTAATAGTATTACCACGTTGGCCAGGTTGTTCTCCAACTCCTGACCTCATGATCTGCCCGCCTCAGCCTCCCAAAGTTCTGGGATTACAGGCATGAGCCACCATTCCTGGTCTTTTTTTTTTTTTTTTCAAGATGGAGTCTCTCCGTGTCACCCAGGCTGGAGTGCAATGGCTCTATTTCTGCTTAACTGCAACCTCTACCTTCCAGGTTCAAGCAATTCTCCTGCCTCAGCCTCCCAAGTAGCTGGGATTACAGGTGCCTGCCACCACACCCAGCTAAGTTTTGTATTTTTAGTCGAGATGGGGTTTCACCATGTTAGCCAGGCTGGTCTTGAACTCCTGACCACAGGTGATCCTCCTGCCTCAGCCTCCCAAAGTGCTGAGCCACTCCCATAGGCATGAGCCACCACGCTGGCAGGTATTGTTTATTTTAATAGCTCTTTAATGCCTTTTCAATTTGTCATTCACTGCTGAAAATTACTTATTTTATGTTTTAATTGTGAATCTTCTGTAGTTCTAGTGCCATATTTAAGAACACTTATTAATATTTTCAGGCTGGGCATGGTGGCTCATGCCTGTAATCCCAGTACTTTGGGAGGCCAAGGGTGGTGGATCACTTGAGGTTAGGAGTTTGAGACCAGCCTGGGCAACATGGTGAAAACCCATCTCTACTAAAAATGCAAAAGTTAGCTGGGCATGGTGTTAGAGAACGTAATTAAGTGTATGCATTTAATTCCAGCTACTTGGGAGGCTGAGGCAGGAGAATTGCTTGAACCCTGGAGGCAGAGGTTGCAACAAACTGAGATCATGCCACTGTACTCCAGCCTGAGTGACAGAGTGAGACTCTGTCTCAAAAAAAGAAAATAATAATAGTAACCCCTTACACAAGCATAGCCCTTTCACTTTTTCATTCCAATTTTAGTATATGTGCTGCCTAAGCGAGCATGCCCTTTCACCTTTCAAAGGGCTTTCATGTCTGTTGATTTACTCAATTCTTGCACCCACCCTGACTGTGTGCAAATATATTGTCTCACAATATCTGACTAAGAAAGAAATATAACAAGACTAAAAACCATAGCTAGGCCGGGCGTGGCGACTCATGCCTGTAATCCCAGCATTTTCGGAGGCCAAGGCAGGTGGATCTCCTGAGGTCAGGAGTTTAAGACCAGCCTGGCTAACATGGTGAAACGCCATCTCTATTAAAAATACAAAATTAGCTGGGCGTGGTGGTGTGCACCTGTAATCCCAGCTACTTGGGAGGCTGAGGCAGGCAAATCACTTGAACCCATGAGGTGGAGGTTGCAGTGAGCCAAGATCATGCCATTGCACTCCAGCCTGAGCAACAGAGTGAGACTCCTTCTCCAACAACAGCAAAAAAATCATAGCTAAACTTGTCTAGCCATCAACTAAGAACCCAATTAAAAAGCCAACAACAGGCCAGGTGTGGTGGCTCACACCTGTAATCCCAGCACCTTGGGAGGCCGAGGCAAGTGGATCGCCTGAGGTCAGGAGTTCGAGACCAGCCTGACCAACATAGTGAAACCTCGTCTCTACTAAAAATACAAAAAAATTAGCTGGGCGTGGTGGCGGGTGCCTGTAATCCCAGCTACTCCGGAGGCTGAGGCAGGAGAATCACTTGAACCTGGAAGGCAGAGGTTGTGATGAGCCAAGATCTTGCCATTGTACTCCAGCCTGGGCAACAAGAGCAAGACTCCCTCTCCAAGAAAAAAAAAAAAGCAAAGTGTGGATGGTAAAGGAGAAAGTGGTTATGACTGTTTTTTCTCATGAATGTTGCGATATTTCTAAATAAAAAAAATTACAAATTAAATGTAAATGGTATTGGAAAAAATATGTTCTTTAAAAAAAATGCTATTTAAGAAAATTACTGTAGTTAATATCCTATAGTTGTTTTCACATAGATTTGAGAATGTGTGTGTGTAATATGTAGAATTTAAAGAAGTTTTAAATAGGATGAATTTTATTATTGCAGATGGTTAAACAAGTGTATAATGTGTAAACATTTATTGTAATTCGACTAGGGGCTGGGCATGGTGACTTCCGCCTGTAATCCAGCACTTTGGGAGGCCAAAGGAGGTGGATCACCTGAGGTCAGGAGTTCAAGACCAGCCTGGCCAACATGGTGAAACCCTATCTCTACTAAAAATACAAAAACTTAGCTGGGTGTGGTGGCGGGCACCTGTAATACCAGTTACTTGGGAGACTGAGGCAGGAGAATCACTTGAACCTGGGGGCAGAGGTTGCAGTGAGCTGAGCTCATGCCATTGCATTTCCAGCCTAGGTGACAGAGCAAGACTCTGTCTCAAAAAAAAAAAAAAAAAAAAATAGCCTACCTTGATTTCAGGAACACATTTGACCTAATGTCTCATGTTGCTATTGATTAGATAGACAAGGTATGCTGGAAGAACAGAAAGGAGGTCAATGAGGCTGCAGTTTGGTGATTGAGAGAGGAGATTTGGTGATTGAGAGAGGGCAAATGTGAGCTCATACAATGCCTTAAGGAATGGTTAGGAGTTTGAATATTATTCCAGATAGATAGATAGATAGATTAGATAGATGATAGATAGATAGATAGATAGATAGATAGATAGATAGATAGATAGATAGATAGATGATAGATAGATGAGTGCTTTGCCATCTTGCCCTGGTTGGTCTTGAACTCCTGGGCTCAAGCAATCCTCCTGCTTCTGCCTCCCAAATTGCTGGGATTACAGGTGTGAGCCACAGCACCTGGCCAACTCGGCATATTTTTTTTTTCAGATGTAGTCTCACTCTGTTGCCAGGCTGGAGTGCAATGGCACAATCTCGGCTCACTGCAACCTCTGACTCCCTGGTTCAAGCAATTCTCCTGACTCAGCCTCCCAAGTAGCTGGGATTACAGGCATGCACCGCCATGCCCAGCTAAATTTTTTTTGGTGTTTTTAGTAGGGATGGGGTTTCACTATGTTGACTAGGATGGTCTCGATCTCCTGACCTCTTGATCCCCCAGCCTCAGCCTCTCAAAGTGCTGGGATTACAGGCATGAGCCACTGTGCCCGGCCAACTTGGCGTATTTGTAAGATTTATGTCAATTAGTATAGAACACTGATAGAATATAGCAATAATTATAACTGCTAAGCATTGTTGACAGGTGCTTTATTTTCACCAAGTTTTGAGTACATTATTAAACTTTACAGTAAATATTAAGCACCTACTATGTGCTTCTACCAAGTACTTACGAACAAGTGTGCAGCGCCTATTCTGTGCCACCCTTTTGCCTTTTGCCTGCATCTTTTTTTTTTTTTTTTTTTTTTTTGAGACAGAGTTTCACTCTTGTTGCCCAGGCTGGAGTGCAATGGCACGATCTCAGCTCACTGCAACCTCTGCCTCCTGGGTTCAAGCGATTCTCCTGCCTCAGCCTTCTAAGTAACTGGGTTTACAGGCACCCACCACCACACCCAGCTAATTTTGTATTTTTTAAGTAAAGACAGAGTTTCACCATGTTGGTCAGGCTGGTCTCGAACTCCTGACCTCAGGTGATCAACCCATCTTGGCCTCCCAAAGTGCTGGAGTTACAGGCATGAGCCGTGCCTGCCTGCATCTTATTTAAGTGTGAAAGCAGGGGGTTAATCTTCATGCTCTGACCCAGTGGAGGTGCAGGCCCTAGCAAGGAGTGCACAACTGAGTAGGGATGGTACTCAGGTAGGGCAACCTCTTAGTGTACTGCGACTCCAAATAACCAGGGGAGAAGGAGTGGTTGGAGCAGGGCTCAGGCTAAGGACAAGATGGAGTGAAGGGGCGAGGTGGAGGACAAGCCACCTGGGTGCTGGAGTTTGCTGAACAGTCTGGATGTTCTTCTTCTTTCTTCTTTCTTTCTTCTTTCTTTCTTCTTTCTTCTTTCTTTCTTCTTTCTTTCTTCTTTCTTCTTTCTTCTTTCTTTCTTCTTTCTTTCTTCTTTCTTCTTTCTTCTTTCTTCTTTCTTCTTTCTTCTTTCTTCTTCTTCCTCTTCTTTTTTGAGACAGAGTCTGACTCTGTTGCCCAGGCTGGAGTATAGTGGTACCATCTCAGCTAACTGCAACCTCCACCTCTCGAGTTCAAGGGGTTCTCCTGCCTCAGCCTCCCAAGTGACTGGGATTACAGGCATGTGCCAACACACCTAGCTAATTTTTGTATTTTTAGTAGAGATGGGGTTTCGCCATGTTGGCCAGCTGGTCTTGAACTCCTGACCTCAGGTGATCTGCCCTTCTCTGCCTCCCAAAGTGCTGGGATTACAGGAGTGAGCCACCTTGCCACACTAATGAATAATTTTTTTTTTTTTTTTGAGACGGAGTTTTGCTTTTGTTGCCCAGGCTGGAGTGCAATGGCATGATCTTGGCTTACAGTACCTCCTCCCAGGTTCAAGCGATTCTCCTGCCTCAGCCTCCTAAGTAGCTGGGATTACAAGCACACACCACTACGCCCGGCTAATTTTTGTATTTTTAGTAGAAACCGGGTTTCATCATGTTGGCCAGGCTGTTCTTGAACTCCTGACCCCATGATCCACCCACCTTGGCCTCCCAAAGTGCTGGGATTACAGTCGTGAGCCACTGCACCGGACCACTAATAAATAATTTTAAAAGTGACTATTGTAGAGTGAGACTCCATCTAGAAAAAAATAAATAAAATATGATAGAAGAAAGAAGGATAAGATTGTTGTGGACAGTATTTGCAAATGTGGAATAAAAATGCTGAGCCATGGAACTTAAGTGAGGTTGGGATGTGAAGACAAGAGAAGAGAGAGAAATGGTATCAGACACTGTTGAAGAACTGAGACAGTGGGAGTTCTTGAGTAAGTTAGCTGGAAGGATAGGAGTCATCAGAGCAGTTTCAAAGGAGCTGGTGTCTGAAGGAGGAGAGGCAAGCAACAGTTTGGAAATGAGAAGTAGAAATGGGAAGTAGAAATGGGAAGTAGAACTCGCTGGTTCTTAGGAGCCTGAGATGTCAGGAAAAGCAAAGCAGCTTCTACTTCAGAGGGCCGCTCAGGAGACGGGGTGCTCAGGGACAGCCAGGTTCATTTACTGCCAAGAGGTGAAGGAAACATTCAAAGAAGAGGATGAGGCTACAAAGGCGTTTGATGGTGACAGATCAGGAGTTGCAAAGGCACAGTGGAAGAATTTGGGAAGGGGGAGGGAAAGGGGCTTGATCAGATTAGCAGTGGACTCACGGGTACTGGGATAGTATCTAGTGTTGATGATCTAACCACGTTGGATGATCTAGAAGGCTTGTTCTTCTGGCAGTGACTAAGGCACTTGGGAATATAAAGCGCAATGAGAAATCAGCCTACACTGAATAGTGAATAGTTAGTCCAAAGGTTAGGGATGACTAACCTTTAGGATGACTGTTCTCCACAAAGTAGTGGTGGTGGCAGCCATCTTAGGGAGGGCCAGAAGTGCTCTCTCTGGGAGCATACGGTATGGCAGGGGCTATGGGGTGACCGGTCTTAGCTTAATATCAACCTGAATGGTTGAGTCATGCATAAGTATTTACTGGGCATTTACTTTGTGTAAGACTTAACCACCCAACACTATAAAAAGCATACAGCCTGTAATCCCAGCACTTTGGGAGGCCAAGGTGGGCAGATCACCTGAGGTCAGGAGTTCGAGACCAGCCTGGTCAACATGGCAAAACCCTGTCTCTATTAAAAATACAAAAATTAGCCTGGGATGGTGGCATATGCCTGTAATCCCAGCTATTCGGGAGGCTGAGGCAGGAGAATAGCTTGAACCTTCGAGGCTGCAGTGAGCCAAGATCATGCCACTGCACTCCGGGCCTGGGCGACACAGTAAGACCCTGTCTCAAAAAAAAAAAAAAAAAAAAGCATAAAAGCATTCTTACAGTCAGCTGAGAGAGGAAATAGTTGGTTCCAGATATTATGTTCTGGCCTAGCTAGAAGGAAATAGAGTGTGGCAAGCAGAATGGACCTTAACCTTTGCCTTACCTATCAGAGAGGGGTGAGGTCTTTATGATGGGTCATTTAAAGGGTGTGCAACAGCCCCGGTGAACCTGGGAGTTTTCTTCTTCTTTTTTTTTTTTGAGATGGAGTCTCACTCTTTCTCCAGGCTGGAGTTCAGTGGCGGGATCTCTGCTCACTGCAACCTCCGCCTCCTGGGTTCAAGCGATTCTCCTGTTTCAGCCACCTGAGTAGCTAGTATTACAGGGACGCACCACTACACCCAGCTAATTTTTGTATTTTTAGTAGAGATGGGATTTCACCATGTTGGCCAGGATGGTCTTGATCTCTTGACCTCATGATCTGCCCGCCTCATCCTCCCAACGTGCTAGGGTTACAGGCATGAGCCACTGTACCCGGTGAGAGCTTTTTTCAGACATGTGGTTCTCATGTTTAAGGATACCTGTGAACCAACCAGGTACATATACACAATTATAAGGAATTTCCCTCTTCTGATAACCAGACTGGGTCAAAGGAGGCTATCTCTGTGGGCTCTCATGGAGCTGGTTGAGAATTCACGCATTGGCTTCTCGCAAGGCATAGTAAGGAAACAAAAAAGGCAAAATACACAGATTCCTCTCTTTTCTGGAGTTACTTGCATGTTCCAACTCCTAAAATGTTCCTGGAAAATCAAGATGTGTAGTAAGAATGAACTAAATGTCACAAACTTAATTTTATTTGCACTCCTACTCAGGATGAAGGAGTTATCAAATGTCATAATCTGGCTGAGCCACACATAACACCCATCATCACTGTACACAAAACTGACTCAGAATACCCAGCTTGATAAGGTTACTGGGAGTCCTGGTTGTCCCCATTCTGTAACACTAAGGATCAGCAGTCATCGAGGACTGAGTGAGTAAAACAGAATGATTGCAGTGAATTAGAAGGAAGTGGATATGAGGGCGATCTAGCTACAACATGTCACGCTATTGATGGCCAGGGTTGATCTGGCTGATCTGGCTGCCTTGGCAGGTGTCCCCTTCCTCCCTCACCGCTCCACGTGCATCCCTCCCGAAGCTGCGTGCTAGGTTGAAGAGTATGGCCATCCCCAATAGAGGAGGACCGGACTTTGGGCAAGGGTATACGAGCAGCGATGCTCCCCTGCTGGAAACTCCAAACAAGCTCTCAAGTTCCAGAAGGAAATGAAAGAAGAAAACCAAAGTGTGGATAGAGTAGTGGGGGAGGGAGGATATAGCATGTCTGTTGGTTGGTTTCCTGTTTATAGAAAGAAGGTGAACTCCAGGAGTCTGTAGGGAAGTATTGTGAACAGATAAAGTAATAACCACATTTATTTTTTTTTTTGAGATGGAGTGTGCTCTGTCACCAGGCTGGAGTGGAGTGGCGTGATCGTGGCTCACTGCAGCTTCTGCCTCTTGGGTTCAGGAGATTCTCCAGCCTCAGCCTCCTGAGTAGCTGGGATTGCAGGTGCCTGCCACCACACCTTGCTAATTTTTGTATTTTTAGTAGGAACAGGGTTTTACCAAGTTGGCCAGGCTGGTCTGGAACTTCTTTTTTTTTTTTTTTCCTAACAGAGTCTTGCTCTGTCACCCAGGCTGAAGTGCAGTGACATGATCTCAGCTCACTGCAACCTCCACCTCCTGGGTTCAAGCAATTCTGCCTCAGCCTCCCCAGTAGCTGGGATCACAGGCTCCTGCCACCACACCTGGCTAATTTTTGTATTTTTAGTAGAGACGAACCTCCATCTCAAAAAAAAAAAGAAAAGAAAAAGAAAGCAAATCTACAGGACCAGGCATGATGGCTTACAATTGAAATCCTAGCACTTTGAGAGGCTGAGGTCAGAGGATTGCTTGAGGCCAGGAGTTGAGATCAGCCTGGGAACACAGTGAGACCCTTGTCTCTACAAAAAAAAAAAAAAAAAAAAAAATTAATTAGCCAGGCCTGGTGGTACATATCTATAGTACCAGTTACTTGAGAGGCTGAGGTGGGATGATCATTTGAGCCCGTAAGTTTGAGGCTTCAACAAATCATGATTATGCCACTACACTCCAGGCTGGGCAAAGGAGCAAGACCCTGTTCCTAAAAACAAACAAATTTTGAAAAAGAGAAAAAGCAAATCTACAGTTAGCATCCTCATGACTCCCCATCCCACTCCTTCCTCATCTCCATCAACAACTCACAGAACTGGCTGGAATGCAGCCAAGTTGAATCACACAGTTGGAACACTGTTAAGAATTAAGTTTCCGTCTACTCTTTGGTCAAAAAGTCAGCCCAGGAAAATTAGCTATAAATAGCTTCAAGAAAATCTGGGTGGTGAAAGTTTAGTAAGCATCATGGCAGAGAGAACATGGCACTTTGTTTCTATCCTTAAGTACAAAATGCGTTGTAGGAGACAGCAGGGGGCCCATGGAATGGAGATCACTAACCAGTGGAATTATGCAGCTATAGATAAGGACACAGGCATAGTTTGGCTAGTCTGTTGCACAAGCTGGCTCACTCTCATAAGAATATTCTGTCTGAAAGCATAGGTAACCACTGATACATATTTTTGAACATAAAACGTGGGCAAAATGTGAGAGCTGGCTTGTCAGTAAGGCTTTAAGGGATCCAAAATTACCTAAAGAGGCCAGGTGTGGTTGCTCATGCCTGTAATCCTAGCACTTTGGGAGGCTGAAGTGATCGGATCTCTTGAGGCCAGGAGTTCAAGACCACCCTGCCCAACATGGCGAAACCTCATCTGTACCAAAAATATAAAAATTAGCCAGGCATGATGGTGCATGCCTGTAATCCCCGCTACTTGGTTGGCTGAGGCAGGAGAATCACTTGAACCCAGGAGGTGGAGGTTGCAGTGAGCCGAGATGGTGCCACTGCACTCCAGCCTGGGTGACAGAGTGAGACTGTCTCAAACAAACCAATAAACAAAAAACCAAAATTGCCCAAAGAGAATGGTATTTCAGAAGCAGCTAGTGGGAAGGGGATATAAAATGATTCTGTTTTAATTAATAATCAAATTATAGGGCTCTATGCTAATTCTGTAGTGATTCATGGTCAACAAGGTGAATTCTCCATCCTCACACATTCCCTAGAAGAGTTTCTAGATATCCACATAGACAACTCTAGTACACAGAATTAATAGAATTAGCATTGGCCTGGCCACTACCAGTTCTACATAATTATATATTTTCATGAAACATACTGCTTTCTTTCTTCTT